>NW_021636452.1:0-232823 GCF_004799145.2 Neltuma alba | reverse complement strand
TTGCTTCTGACCATGAAGGTTGCTTGCTCAACCTTTTCCATTGTCTTTCTTGATGCCTCATGACCCTAAATACATCAACACATCATTTTTATTTATGTATTAGAGCCATGGTAATCAACAATATCAATACTTTGTTCTCTTTGAATTATATAACTTCTAACTTTTGAGCTTGATTTCTAACCTTTTTAAAATTAGTTTCACATGATATTCTGACATAATTTTGCATGTAGAATTCATTTAAAAGCTAAAATTAAATAAAATCTAACTCTTTCCCTTCAACTCAACTTGGCCAAACACTATAGGATTTTAGAACAAAAATTTCATTTTTAATTCTAATACTTTCAAGCTTGCTTTCGCATCTTTACCCCATATAATTTTTCCTTCTAAACTCATTGAAAGCATTAAAATTATCAAAATCCAACCCTAACATGAACCCTAAGTCTGGCCGAAATTCTACAAAGGTCAAGGGGAAGTTGGATTTCTTGCCAACTCATCATAAAACCACTTGATTCTCATTCTTTTAAGGCTTTAAACATTATTCTAATATCAATTTCATCTTTCCTGAGACCTATCAATTTGTGAAGCCCTTTTACTAAGGGTTTCAAGCTCTCAAAATCCAACAAAACCCATAACCAAGCTCAATAACAACAAAAGTAATGGAAACTACATCAAAAAACTATGAATATACCTTGTTTTGGATCTTGGTCTTGTATGTTTTTCCTTGTTCTTTCTCTTCTCCTTCTTCGTCTCCAAGTTTCGGTCTCCTCTCCCCCTCTTTCTCTTTTGGCTGAAAGGTTATGCAAATGGGAGGGGAGGGGGTATTTATAGAAACTTGCTCAAATCCTACCCCTTGATCTTGTGTGTGGGACTTATTCTTGGTCATTTATTTAATCTCTTTGCCATGTGTGCCTTACCTTCTTGATTCTTGCCACATTACCCCCTTATGTGTCCCCTTATTTAATTTTATACGCCACCTCACCATTGCCACCTATTCATATGTGTGGTAAATACAAATTTTTTATTATATAATTTTATTTTTCCAAACCTAATCCTTAACAAAAATATATTATTCCACTGATGTCCCCTCATTAAATTTTCCTTAAATTAGGGAGGAAAATAGGGATAAATTCATGGTCTCACATATCCTTGGCCATTCCTCCATCTATTTTCCAATTTTACGTTGTATTGTACACTTATTTGGGTCCTGATTTATCTGGTAATCCTAGGACATGTTCTGACACCCTTTTCCTTCACAATTAAGTTTACATGGCATTATATAACATGCCTAAAGCAGGAGTGATGCTCTTTCCTTGTTCTTCCATTAAAATAATTAATAATATTTACTTTCAAGTAAGCTTGATTGAATTCTTTCTATTGGTCCATAACTCTGAGAATCTATCTCTGGGTATCTATACTACCTATTCATCATGGATATGTTTTTTTTAATTTTTCTTAAGTCAAGAGTCAACCTTTAGACAATTTATTTTGACTTCCTCATATAGTATATAAATAAGCTTTAAATCCTATTAGAGCCAATATTTTCACTTTCTGGGGACAAAATCATTTTTGAAACCTATAGTAATTCCTCATTAATTATTCTCCATTTTTCTCCAATTATCTGAGGCCTCCTCATATTTTAAATAATTCAATTTCAACTAATATTTATAATTAGTCAAAACTCAGGGAATTTCATCAATTTACTCTGGGGGATTTTTTTTATTATTTTTAACCCCATATGAGCCTCAAAACCTCATTTCTCATTTTCTCTGGAATTTTTTGGAGTTTTTCTAAAATGTTCGGGCTGCCTTTTCTGGCTTGAAACTTTCCAAATTTATAATTAGGCCCTTGCTCAGGTTTAGCCACAGGAATCATCTCATTGAGTTTCCACGCATAAACTTTGGCCCCTAATCATCTCTAATTCTCTTACTTAAGCCCTTGAGACTTTATTGGAGGTCTCTATCTTCCTCTTTTCTCGATCCTAGAAAATCTTCGCTTTGCAATTTAGTCCTTAGAAATCCCTCTGTCCCTCTAGGAAACTTTGTATTGTAACTCCTAACAAGAGGGATATAGTAGTATTCCCATTTCAGGCTAATTCTTGTACTTCTATGCCTAAAATCTAGGATGTTACATAGAGGGCAACGTGTAAAGGGTTCTGACCCAAGTATCTGCTTAGGATCATGTCTTCTTAGGGTATAATCCATTTCAGTAGTAATATTCCCTTCCCTATTCCATATCAATTTGGTCCTTGAGATTTCTTATGTAACCTCATCCCAAAAGACTAGCCTGTTAGGAGAGAGAGTCCCTTGAACTTATAAACTACACAATACTAGTGAGATTTTCCAACATGGGACTCATAACACAGTGTTTCCTTATCTTTAAAAAGCTAGTTCTAAGAAAGTAATTGAACCCATTTTCTCTTTGTTCATTTACAAAGATGGACTCAATTTGGCATGATGGAGTACATTATTGTGTTTACACCAAATAGTGTTAATTAGCTAGATGATAGATACAACAGGCAAGTTGGGTAAGGAGGGAGGAAGACACCGTTATTGACAAAGATGTACTAGCAAAGGAGGAAGGAAGGAAGAGTTAAGAGGAAGAGATAAGAGAGGGATGGGGGTGGGGGGTAATATTAAATTGTCAATGCCATTGCTCTTAAGGATGTGTTTGGTTCACTTGAGAGAAAAGGAGAGGGAAGGCTTTTAATAGAGAGAAGGAGAGGAGAGAAGGAAAGGAAGGGATTTTAATATAGGAAAGGGAAGAGAAAGAATTTTAATATTATTTTATTTAGTTTAGGAAAGGAGGAGAGGAGAAGAATTTTAATATGGATATGTTTATCCTTCTCATTTAAGTTATATTTTTTGAAATACTTAAGAAAAATATAAGTTTGTGCTTAATATATAAATCATAATATATTTTTATTAATAATTATAACTATGCTCCGCGCATATATATATAGTTACGAACAATGAAAATAGAAGAATGGCAGGGAGAGCGGACTACAAATTAAATGTGGACACACACACACATACGAAACAACAAGGGAAAATGACAGATAAAGAAGCTCCAAAATGTGAAATGCCAATTTGGGAAGCTAAGGAAATGTAATTACCCATAGGGAAGTCCTTCCCAAATTGGAATTTTGAAATTCAGTGAAATGACAAAAATGTCCTTTGTTCTTTTTTTTTTTTTAAAAAACCCAGCCCCTCACCAGTGGCTGGCCGGCAACCATCGCCGGCGACCGCCGACTGCCTCTGGCCACCGGCGTGGTGGCTGCCGGTGAAGGATTTTTTTGACAAGATTTTTTTTGTTTGAATGGGATAATATTGGTTCAAAGTGACGGAGGTGGGATTTGATCCCACAACCCCTTGGCCACTTAGACCAACAAAAGGGAAGATGGCCATTGGGCTATCAAAGATTTCTTAACCTTATAATACAAGCAAAAATATATGTTAACTCTTTTACTGTGACTCCAGCTCGTGACAACAATTTATCTGAGGATGACAAGTCTTAATTGAGAAATAACAAGTCTAAATTTGATATTAACAAAGCAACTTTTCCTTATACATAACAAATAGCAGCATGTGCATTAATTAAAAATGATCATAATTTATTTAAAAATGACACGTCTTTGTTGAAAAATAACAACAATTTATTCGGTATTTCTTGTTATGTATAAAGAAAAGTTGCCTTGTTAATATCAAGTTTAGACTTATCATTTCCAGTAAAGACGTGTTATTTTCAAATAAATTATGGTCATTTTTAATTAATGTAGATGCAATTTCTTGTTATGTATAAGGAAAAGTTGCCTTGTTAATATCAATTTTAGACTTATCATTTTATAGTAAAAACGTGTCATTTTTAAATAAATTATGATCATTTTTAATTAATGCACATGCTGCTATTTGTTATGTATAAGGAAAAGTTGCTTTGTTAATATCAAATTTAGACTTGTTATTTCTCAATTAAGACTTGTCATCCTCAAATAAATTATTGTCACGAGCTGGAGTCACAGTAAAAGAGTTAACATATATTTTTGCTTGTATTATAAGGTTAACAAATCTTTGATAGCCCAATGGCCATCTTCCCTTTTGTTGGTCCAAGTGGCCAAGGGGTTGTGGGATCAAATCCCACCCCCTCACTTTGAACCAATATTATCCTATTTCAAAAAAAAAAAAATCTTGTCACAAAAATCCTTCACCGGCAGCCACCACACCGATGGCCGCCGCCTGTGGCCAGAGGTGGTCGGCGGTCGCCGGAGGCCAGTCGCCAGCGGTGGTCGCCGGCCACTGGTGAGGGGTTGGGTTTTTTTAAAAAAAAAACAGAACAAAGGACATTTTTGTCATTTCACTGAATTTCAAAATTCCAATTTGGGAAGGACTTCCCTATGGGTAATTACATTTCCTTAGCTTCCCAAATTGGCATTTCACATTTTGGAGCTTCTTTATCAGTCATTTTCCCAAACAACAATTGGCCCAAAAAAAAAAAGGAAGACATATGCTAATAGACCTGAACACAAGAAGTTAACGTACTATGCAATGAAATTACAATAAAACGCGCTAATAAGAGGCTAAAATTCGGATGGGTAGGCTTGGAATATTAAAATATTGTATGGACAAAGTTGTTAGGATTGGACAAATTGTTTCTCTCCCCTATAAAAAACCCTACTTGTGGAGGGAAGAGGGAAGAGGGACGAGAGGAGGAAAGCAGAAAAAGAAAAAAAATTGGGAAAATGACATTGAGGTCCCATGGAGAACAAAATACATCAAATAGGTCCCTTGAAATCTGATAATTTTTTTGAAGTCCTAAAGGGACTTAGATGCAATTTTCAGAATCCACTAATTACCGTTTTGCCCTGCCCCTGCCATCAGAAAAAAAGACAGGAGAATGAACTTTGAGGATTTCCTGCGCAGAAGCTTGAGGGAGAAGACATTGGGAAAGAGAGAAGGAGCCATTTATGATGAAAAATCTTCTCCATTACCATTATTGAACTCCAAAGTGCTTCCATGTGAATCTTCCAAATCTTGAGGTGTGAAACTTTCTTTTCTCTCCTCTCCTACCTTTCTTGACAGATTCTGGATTTGTTTGGGAATGAGAAATCAAAAAATTGTTTTTGCCTTTGGTATTTCAAAGCTTTTGTTTTTGGTTTAGGATTCAGAAGTTAATGAATCAAAAGGCTGTGTTTTGGTTGGTGTGTGTTGTGATTTAAGTTGGGTGTGTAGAATGATAATGGGTGCTCTGTTTTTGGTTGTTTTTGGGTGGTTTTCCTCTGTTCTGACGTTACTTTAGTGGCAAAGGAAGAAAAAGATGAAGGTTAGTGAGGGTAGAAACCCTTAGCACGAAATGGGATTGTGTTGTCAATCAGGCCGCGATTGTTGTCAATGTGTGCCGCCACACTTGTCAATGTAGATCCTTAAGTTGTCAATGACAGTTGCGTGCTGGTTGATACAGGTTTAAGTTACTGATGGTATGTCAAAGCTTTTGTTTTTGGTTTAGGATTCAGAAGTTAATGAATGAAAAATCTGTGTTTGTTGGTGTGTGTTGTGATTTAAGTTGGGTGTGTAGAATGATAATGGGTGCTTTGTTTTTGGATTGTTTTTGGGTGGTTTTTCTCTGTTCTGACGTTACTTTAGTGGCAAAGGAAGAAAAAGATGAAGGTTAGTGATGGTAGAAACCTTAGCACGAAATGGGATTGTGTTGTCAATCAGGCCGCAATTGTTGTCAATGTGTGCTGCTACACTTGTCAATGTAGCTCCTTAAGTTGTCAATGACAGTTGCGTGCTTCTTGATGCAGGTTTAAGTTACTGATGGCAAGTACGTCTGGAAAACATCTATTTTGCTTTGTTCACATAGGGAGAAAGTTTATAAATGATGAAGAAGATGAGATATGAGATATGTTGGAGGAAGTGTAAGAACAACCAATGTAAAGGAGGGCACAAGTTATGAAGAATTGAAAGAAATTATATCATCAATTGCTGAAAAAAAAAAGCAACTCATTTCTTCTGAAATTCTCAGTTGTGTGAAGAGAATTTTTTTGTAAATGGATATACACTAATAGTTAGTTTTGTAACTATATGCAACCCTTATGTTTTTTTTGGATGGATTGTGAAATAAGTGTAGTTTTATGTATATGAAGGTACAAATAAAAGTTGGCTATGAATTGGCATATTAGATTCTGCTATCATTTCAGTTGTCATTACCTGTACCCTGTATTGTTATTAGACCTGTTATGACTTGTCAATAGAGCACTGTGACTTGTCAATTAATTTGCTGATATAAGTTGTCAACAATATGAATTCAAGTTATTTAACCTGCTTTAGTATCATATGATATTTTCAATTACTTTAGCATATTATATTTTGGTTATATTGTCATATATAATCATTATTAATAAAGTGTCAATGGTGACACTATGACTTATCAATGGTCGCACTGTGACTTGTCAATAGTGGTGGTACTATGACTTATCAATAGTGGTACACTGACTTGTCAATGGTAGCACTGTGACTTGTTGTTCACCGAATAACTTCTTAAAACGGTTGGGTGCTACGGTGAATATGATCAAGAGCCGTGGCGCCTTGCACAGAATGACAGCTACTTGGGATAGATGGGGGGGCCGCGACGGATTTATATTGTCACAAGTGATATTAACAATTTCATAACAAATAAATGTGTGAATATTAACAATTGATATTCAAAATTTTACAACTGAACGTGTCATTTATTTATAATGTTAAGTAATATTTGCATTAAAATATAATTATTAAGAAGAAGGTGTTACTCAAATTTATATTCAATTGATAAGGGACAGTGCCTTCATTAACAAGTCACAGTGCTTCATTGACAAGTCACAGTGCCACTATTGACAAGTCATAATGCCATCATTGACAAGTCAGTGTGCCACCATTGATAACTGATAATTCGCCGCGGCGTCTAACCATATCTGCCGCGACTCCCCCATCTGTTCCAAGGAGCTGTCATTCTGTGTAAGGTGCTGCGGCTCTTGACTATATCCGCCATAGCACCCAACCCTTTTAAGAAGTTATTCAATAAACAACAAGTCACAGTGCTACCATTGACAAGTCAGTGTGCCACCATTAACAAGTCATAGTGTCACCATTGACAAGTCATAATGCTACCATTGACAAGTCAGTGTGCCACCATTGACAAGTCATAGTGCCACCATTGACAAGTCAGTGTGCCACTATTGACAATTGATAATTCACCGCGGCGTTTGACCATATCCGTCGCAGCTCCCCCATCTGTCGCAAGTAGCTGTCATCCTGTGCAAGGCGCTACGTCTCCTAATCATATTCGCCGCAGCACCCAACCGTTTTAAGAAGTTATTCGGCGAACAACAAGTCACAGTGCTACCATTGACAAGTCAGTGTGCCACTATTGATAAGTCATAGCGCCACTATTGACAAGTCATAGTGCGACCATTGATAAGTCATAGTGTCACCATTGACACTTTATTAATAATGATTATATATGACAATATAACCAAAATATAATATGATAAAGTAATTGAAAATATCATATGATACTAAAACAGGTTAAATAACTTGAATTCATATTGTTGACAACTTATATCAGCAAATTAATTGACAAGTCACAGTGCTCTATTGACAAGTCATAACAGGTCTAATGACAATACAGGGTACAGGTAATGACAACTGAAATGATAGCAGAATCTAATATGTCAATTCATAGCCAACTTTTATTTGTACCTTCATATACATAAAACTACACTTATTTCACAATCCATCCAAAAAAAACATAAGGGTTGCATATAGTTACAAAACTAACTATTGGTGTATATCCATTTACAAAAAATTCTCTTCACACAACTGAGAATTTCAGAAGAAATGAATTGCTTTTTATTTCCAGCAATTGATGATATAATTTCCTTCAATTCTTCATAACTTGTGCCCTCCTTTACATTGGTTGTTCTTACACTTCCTCCCACATATCTCATATCATCTTCTTCATCATTTATAAACTTTCTCCCTATGTGAACAAAGCAAAATAGATGTTTTCCAGACGTACTTGCCATCAGTAACTTAAACCTGCATAAAGAAGCACGCAACTGTCATTGACAACTTAAGGAGCTACATTGACAAGTGTAGCAGCACACATTGACAACAATCGCGGCCTGATTGACAACACAATCCCATTTCGTGCTAAGGGTTTCTACCATCACTAACCTTCATCTTTTTCTTCCTTTGCCACTAAAGTAACGTCAGAACAGAGGAAAACCACCCAAAAACAATCCAAAAACAGAGCACCCATTATCATTCTACACACCCAACTTAAATCACAACACACACCAACCAAAAATACAGCTTTTCCATTCATTAACTTCTGAATCCTAAACCAAAAACAAAAGCTTTGAAATACCATCAGTAACTTAAACCTGTATCAACCAGCACGCAACTGTCATTGACAACTTAAGGAGCTACATTGACAAGTGTGGCGGCACACATTGACAACAATCGCGGCCTGATTGACAACACAATCCCATTTCGTGCTAAGGGTTTCTACCCTCACTAACCTTCATCTTTTTCTTCCTTTGCCACTAAAGTAACGTCAGAACAGAGGAAAACAACCCAAAAATAGAGCACCCATTATCATTCTACACACCCAACTTAAATCACAACACACACCAACAAAAAACACAGCCTTTTCATTCATTAACTTCTGAATCCTAAACCAAAAACAAAAGCTTTGAAATACCAAAGGTAAAAACGATTTTTTGATTTCTCATTCCCAAACAAATCTAGAATCTGTCAAGAAAGGTAAGAGAGGAGAGAAAAGAAAGTTTCACACCTCAAGATTTGTGAAGATTCACATGGAAGCACTTTGGAGTTCAATAATGGTAATTGAGAAGATTTTTCATCATAAATGGCTCCTTCTCTCTTTCCCAATGTCTTCTCCCTCAAGCTTCTGTGCAGGAAATCCTCAAAGTTCATTCTCTCGTCTTTTTTTTTCTGATGACAGGGGCAGGGCAAAACGGTAATTAGTGGATTCTGAAAATTGCATCTAAGTCTCTTTGGGACTTTAAAAAAATTATCAGATTTCAGGGGACCTATTTGATGTATTTTGTTCTCCATGGGACCTCAATGTCATTTTCCCAAAAAAAATTTGCCCCTCCTTCTCTTCTCTCGTTTCAACCAAATACACTTATCCTCCTCCCTTCTTTCCATTTCCCTTCCCTCCCTTCAAAAAACATCCAACCAAACAATACCTAAGGGTAATTTTACAAATTGATTCAACTTTGGGGACTAGTAGAAAGAATTATAAGGTGTGTTTGAATTGCGATGAACATGGGAAAAGCCATGTTGAGAAGGGAAAAGCCACCTTCAGGAATGATAAAGCTCTACTATGTTGTTTAGGTCAGTGTTTTATTGGAAGAGCTTATGGTCAAAACTGGTGCCACCCTGAAAGCTATTTAGAGCTTATTTAAAATAAAAAAAATCCATTTGGTGCGATGGAGAGAGGAGAGAACAAAAGATGACACTAGAAAAAGAAGAAAGAGAAGAAGTATTTTCAAAAAGAGTCCCATATGTTTTAATAAAAAAATGATAAAATTACTCTAAATACCCGAGGCATGAGAAGGAAAAAATTACCAAATTAAGTGTTTATTAGTAATTCACAACTTTTTCTAATAATACGTTAACTCTTTTCATTTTTATAATTATATTTTTCTTGTAAGTTATTAAATTATGTAAATATAATATATACACACACCCCTCTCAAATTGAACTCGACAATGCTCAAATTTGATCGAGTTAGATATCCGTATTAATATATATATCTATAGATATATATTTGTATTTATATTTAATAAAACTCACATAGTTTTTAGTCATTTTACATTTAAATTTAGTTTTAAATTTTATCATCCAAACAATTTTATCATCCAAACAATTTTATCATCAAGTATATGGGTCTATTTGAAAATATAATAACCTTTAAGTATAAGATATAAAACAAACTTATTAACTAGTTGATCCAACTATCCCTGATGGGATAGCTAATCCTGCTATTGATCCTAACGGTAGGCTATCATTTTACACAAAGTCAAACATAGAGGCAAAACTACAATATGTGATATTAGGAGAAGTAAACGGAATGGCTAGAAACAAGTATAAGAATAGCAATGAGATCCGAAAAGAACCTGTCTCTTGTAACTCCAAACATAAGAAACCAAACAGATGATCGAGATAGTACATTAAGAGAGCCTGTCTT
This sequence comes from Neltuma alba, assembly GCF_004799145.2. Lineage (NCBI taxonomy): Eukaryota > Viridiplantae > Streptophyta > Magnoliopsida > Fabales > Fabaceae > Neltuma > Neltuma alba. Next base: position 222,572 of record NW_021636452.1, on the reverse strand, counting down.
TTACAACCCTAACCATGAAGACACTATAAGATTAATCAATCCCTTGATACTGTTGAGTATTCTTACGAGAATACGAAGATGCAAACAAAGCTCACACAAAGAAAAATAAAATTATATATTATTAATCATTCATATCATCTCTCTCAAAATACAAAAAATGTAGCTTATATTATAAGCAACTATAGAACACTCTAGAATCATAATCCTAAGACATAATGTTAAGATGATGCCTCATTGATGATAATTTGACTATGGGAGGCACCATTTATTACATAAAGAGAAAAAAAATTACATAAATTTCAAGAATAAGTCTGCTATCTAAAAAATAAGAAACTGAATAAAAACACAAGCTTCTAGAACAATTATTAACCAAAAGACCTTATTAATAGTAAATGAAAAAGGAAACTTCCTAAAAACAAAATTAAATCATAATTAATGTATAAGAACGCCTTCTAGATGCTGCGTGAATATTTTTGGATATCACTTATGATTATTGTCCAAAGCACATGCTTGTCGCATGATATTTTAAGTGAATTCTTTAATCTAAACTCCATATGGGCTTTGTACACCATCTTGGACTTTTGTTGTGCTCAATAAATCATGCCATGGTGGTTTTGGGGTGACTTATCACATATCACTTCAAACTTTGTATTTGTAATTATCCATATCATTATCCAAATAATAATCTATGTTCTCCTCCATGTAAACATTTTGAAGCTATAAATTCTTTGAATACTTTGATGATTAGTTGGGCCTCTAACTAGATAAGTATTTCTTGGGTTTTAGAACCTCCATATTGGGCACTTTTTGGTATGCTATCAAAATGTCACTCATGGATTTTGTTGCATGGCCAAACTCTTCAACACTTTCAATGGACTTTTACATTTAGGAGAGATCATTCTTTCAATTATAAATGTTTGCGGGCTTCTCTTAGTTGGATTGTTAATTCTCCACTCTTCTCTTCGGGTAATCAATCTCTTCAGGTTTTGTCTTCCATCAAGCAACTGACTGAGACAACTTTGCAAAAAGAGCAACTGACATCATCATTCCTGATATCCTTATTTTCTGCAAATTATTTTCTAATTTAGAAGTGGCAGCTGTTGATTCTTCATTTTTTCTTTTTCTTTTTTACTTTTACTTTTTGGTAGTCTTCTTTAGTTATGTTCGTGTAATATTATATTTTTCTTGTTAATATCATTTGATCTTCTATATATATATATAAACTTATTAACTTTTCCTGTGACATAATTACCAACTTTTTTGGTAATTATATGGGCCTTAATATGCCCAAAATTCTTTTTTTTTTTTTAAAAAAAACGGCGGATGGGGCTTGATTTTTGCGGTGAATGCCCGACCCTGGCATTCGCGCGTAGTGCCGGTGCCCTTCTTCGCTTATAAGAGTGACTTCGCAGTTCCCAGCTCACGCTGCCAAATTCGTTCGCACTTCTGAATAATCGTTACTCAACGACTGCTCAGTCATCAAGATTACCCACCTTCGATTCTCTCTATGGCGGCTCAAGAAGACCAAGATTCACCTGCAATCATCGATTCAGTTGCTCGGCAAGACGATGTATTGCAGAGCACTATTGAAGAGACACAAGAACCGGTTCGTGCTTCCGCTGCCGAAGTAGACGAGAATTCGCTTCTTTCTTCAAACGACAAGATTGATGCATGTGTATTGGGGTTTAGTCCTTCTTGTTGTGACGGAAAAGTTGAAGATTTTTCAAGAGAAGGTCAGAATATGGTCGAAGGAGTCCTATTGGCAGAAAAGTGCGATATGGATACTGTCTCAGTTGACAAGAAAGACGATGAATTCCAGAGCACTATTGAAGAGATGCAAGAAGCGGTTCGTGCCTCCGCTGCCGAAGTAGACGAGAATTCTTTTGCTTCTTCAAACGATGAGATTGATGCACGTGTATTGGGGCCTGGTCCTTCCTGGTGTGACGGAAAACTTGGAGGTTCTTCAAGAGAAGGTCAGAATATGGTCGAAGGAGCCCTGTTAGCCAAAAACCGCGATGCGGGTATTGTCTCAAATGTCGAAGGAGCGAGACAGACTTGTGATTCTGAGAAGCTTGAGCTTCAGAAAGGAGCTGTGGACGGTGATGGCATGAAAGAGAGTAGTTTCTTTGAACAACGTATGCATCGATTTGGAACCCAAGACTGGAGGGTGCTCCATGAAAAGGCCGCCTCAGAGCGTAGTTTCACTCCTATGGTAAACGGAGATTCGGTATCAGAGAATGCCTTGGAAGTCAAAAAGAAATTGCTGCTTGAAGAGCTAGAAGCTGTTCTGCGGCCGGAAGGCGACCTTGCCGCTCGGAAGTTACCTGGTTGTAAACTCATACAAGAAGACTTTATAATTCCACGTTCCTTAGGAATTGAAGTTATTGATGATACAGCGTTGATTGAGACTGTTCCTGCTCGTGCTATAGGAAGGAAAACGGATGTTTTGGGAAATAGGAAAAGTACTGGAAAGGATGCAATAAAAGAAATAGATGCAAAGAATGGTAAAAGATCAAGAAGAAAAGCGAAGGGAGCAAAGAATATTTTGGGGATAGATGGAAAAACTCGGGCGGAAGAAGCTCGAAGTCCTTCTGGAGATAGGAAGGAAGGAGCCAAGAGAAAATACACGAGGAAGGAGATTGAGGCTGTGAGATTTGTAAATATGGCAGCACAGCGGATGCTTTGGAAAGCAATATACGGTGGGCTTGACTTTGCTGTGGCAAATGAGTATGACAACTTGGTGAGCAGTGAGCATCAGAAGAATATACGTTTGAACCATGATTCCCAGCAATGCCTCCGAAAGAAGAAAGAAGCCCCGGCGATTCCTAGTGAGTATTACTATTTGGTTCAAATATATAATCTTTGTGTTTTAGACGGTCTTCATTCATTTAACATGTTGAAGTTCGTGAAACCTGTCCAAGTATACTGACGTTTGTTAGTTAATAACTCAACAAGTGTCTTATAAATTCCAACAATATAAGGAAACGCAAAACGGCCTTTGACTAGTAATAGGAGTTTAAGACTATTGAGTTAAGGCTTAATCGTTGTTATGATCCATCTTTTCTTTATTAGGTATAATAGCATGTAGTGTCTTATTGAATCCTTTGCTTCATGATGAATGATAGGATTAAAAGTTGTAGTAAATAAGCTTTTGCTACTCTATACGTATCACTTATTTCTAGCATTGCTCAACACGGATGAACCTGTGGTGTATGCAATATATATAACTCTTGTGGCTGCAAATGTTATACTAATGATGCCGTTTCTTGGAGTCAAGAAGAGTAGTCTATGCAAACAACAATGAAATGCAAGTCTTTGCCAGTGCGGGGAGAGCTTTAAAAAATCTGATCATTTTAATTGAGGCAAGCTTTTCCTTAGATTTACTTGACATAGGTGAGGTAGGAAACTTTTTTTTTTTTTTTAAAAAATTTAATTAGGGCAAGCTTTTTCTTAGATTTATTTGCCAGTGTGGGGGAAGATTTAAAAAATCTAATAGTGCCAAGCAGATCCTGGATCAGGTTTGTTTTGTTTAAGTTAATAATAGTTCTTGATTAAACGAACCTTTTTAATTCATGTTTCCTTACCTCTAAAGATAATGGTGGGAATGTCTAATAATGTGGCCTTCAAGTATTAACAATGTACTTTAGCATTGGACTGGTATTAGTAATATATTTATTTGGTCTACAGATAGAGAATGGCTATATTGTTGTCTAACAATAGGAAGTTCTATCTAGATTACTGCTATTCTGAGGACCTCCTTTCTCACTGCAGTATTTGCCATGAATGAGTATACATGGAATATAATCTATAGATGATCTTGAAAATGTTCTAACGCTATCTATGTGTTGATATGGACATTTTTGTTGGCCTATTTATAGATATGGATAGTTGTTCATACTTCTGGGGTGTTTTGTAACCCATGAAAGCACTTGAAAAAAGTGTTTTCACTCAAGCTGAGATCTCACATACTTACCTTGGACACCATAAAATTACCTTCTAAAGAGCTAATCCAAACATCCTCTTTATCTTATTTATCTTGTTTTCTGCAAACCAGCCATCATTACAATGCTTGATTTTGAAATATGCAAGAGGTTTGTGCAACCTCTTGCAGTATTATAAAGGTAGATAATGGGACATCAATTTTTTTATTTGCTTGTCTGTCTATAATTTATCATACGACAATGACATGAACTAAGCTAAACATTGTTAGTACATTGAAAGTGGGATGTCTGCACTACTTGCAATTAAAAGTTTGAAGTATTTACCTATTTCGTAGAATGGCAATTTCAGATCAGGGCCTGCTGTTAAGATGTGAACGTAGGAAGCAAAGTCAGAACATTGCGCAAATCTGGTTATGTTAGTTCTTATTGGAATAGACATTACCTAATGTCTTGGTTTTAGGTACTCTACAAAGTCTGTCTTGTCCAACTGCTTTTAGTTGAAGGAATTGAAAATATGCTGTTTTCTTTTGTCTAATGCTTTTGTAATCACTATTGCTTTTTTGCAGAACCATTTATGTTACTCATCCATTTTACATATTGTTCTTGGTTACAACTCATCCATCTTACGTTGATAAAAGAAGATAAAATACATCTTGTTCTAAGCCACTCACTCTCATGGTTGTTCTCGTTCCTTGGCTACTTCAGTTTGTAGCGACAAAGTACCCATGATTATGAAAGCTGTTGTTTTATGTTTTCATTCTCTCAGCATGGTTCTCCCCTTGGTTTTTTTGTTGTAGTTCACAAGGATCATTGCATTATGAAAAGAATGTACATGCGTATGTTGGTTGAATTTACGCTCATTATTTTTAATTTTCAATTTCAGAGTGCTTGTAATGATTAGCCAGCTATTATTTCTGATCTTTACCCACCTATGACCGGAATATCATTTTTTCATTCATTCTTCCTTTCCTTTTCTTTTTGGTTTTTTTTTTTTTTTGGGGGCGGGGGTGTTGTGTTAGGAGGTGAGTTTTGTGTTCATTTTCCAGTAAAAACAGTAGGGATTTCTTTTTTTTTTTTTTTTTGGTACATGACAATGGCCTGAACTATCTACACATTGTTAGAATGTTAGTATATTGAAAATTGGATGTCCACGGTCCATGCAATCAGAAGGTTGAAGTACTTTACCTATTTGAACTATAGGTCTATAGCCATTTACTATCAGGGCCTGTTGTTAAGATGTGAATATAGCAAGCAGAGTCAAAACATTGTACACAACTCTTGTTTTTTAAGTTCTTATTGTTATAGACATTGCCAATTACCTAACCACTTGGCTTTTGTTAGTCTACTAAATATGTTTGTCTTGTCAAATGTGGGAGTAATTAAAGATATTATGGTTACTTTTGTTTTCATCGTTTTTAGTCAATATTGTTTTTATGCGGCACCTTTTATGTTATTCATCCGTTTTACATTGATAAGAGAGAGAGAGATAAAATACATCTTGTTCTAAGCAACTCACTCTCATGGCGGTTCATGTATCTGAGTAAATTTACAGTTCTTTAACTGTTTATTGGTTGAATGTTCCGTAGTTTGGTTTGTAATTACAAAGATCCCATGATTTTGGAGGCGATTGTTTTACATACTCATTCTCTCAACATGCTTCTCCCCTTGCTTTTTTGTTGTGGTTCACAAGGATCATTGCGCTATGACTTGAATACCCATATTTATATCTTGATTGAATTCATGCTCATTTTTTAATTTTCAATGTCAGAGTGGTTGTAATATTTATCCAGTTATTACTTCTGAGCGTTACTCCCCTCTGACCGCAATTTCATTTTCTTTCTTTCTTTCTTTCTTTTTCCTTTTTTTGTTGAAAAAAAAGAAAAAAAAATTATGGGGCTGGGTGGTGAGTTTTATACTTATTTTCTTCTGTGAAAATAGTAAGATCGTATTTTGACGAAGCTTTAACATAAGTCATTGTTTTTTCCCCTTGAAGCACCTGTTTTCTCTTTGCCTGTGGGTCAGTGTGTCAATTTGATGTTTCCAATTTCTGTTATGGACAGGTGTGGGTGCTGCTAATGGAAGATGGAGATATATGAATGTCTATGTGCATTGAGGAAAGAGCAAAAGGAACTTTGGAATGATAAAATCTGCAACATGATATTTGACTAGTTTTCAATTACTTAGGCACTGACTGTAGTTGCAATGTGCATGATTACTTGTATAATGCCCTTGTATATGAAAAATCATGCGCAAAATACTAGCATTGCTTTGTCAAACACTAATGGGGATGAGTGGATGTTTTCATTCATCATTGTACATTGAAAGTTTTATGGTTGACTGTGTTCAATAAGAAGTTCAATTTCTTGTCCACGTTGTTCTGGTCTGAGAAGGACAATCGTTACCTGGTTGCTGTTGCTTTTTTATCAAGATTGCATTTAGATGCATATTCATTCTCAAAACACTTGTGATTTTTTTAATTGCTAATGCTAATGCTAAAGGTTTTGAAATTGCTTTCTGGTGCAGTGTGTTCTGAAAATATGGATAATGAATTACCACAAATAAACAGTAATGAAAATGTGAATCCTATGGACCCTTCCTGTAGCAATAATCTGGGTGAGGAGAACAGGGGCACAGTTTCTGAAGTTGAGTGCTATGAAGATGAAGATAGTGACAGTGATTATGATAGCATTCAGAAACCTGCCTTTTTGGTCGATGGAGAACCAAATTTTGATTTGGGTCCACCAGATGATGGATGGGAATATCTTAGGCGTGTCAGGTATTATTCTGACTGTTAACTGCTGATTGCTGGTTCCGTGATGCATTCATGCTCTTGTTATTTTTCTATCTCTTTTATTGTTCTACTCTTCAAATATTGATTATAAAAATTATTGGGGCCTGTCACTCTTTTTAAGGCTTTGAAATTATACACTACAGCCCATTTCCATCGTTATTTGGGGCTTTCATTGATGGGGGTATAGTAGACCTTTAATGTCATTAAAATCCTATTCTTTGCCATTCAGTGGTTACTTTTCTGGTAAAGAACTTACAAAGTATCCTGTAAAATGATGGATAAAAATTAAAATTATGGTGAAAGGGAAGGCTTGCACCATATCGAATTCATACACATGTTATGGCTGTGTTCTGTTTTCTATTTTTATTTTTTGATACTTGTAAATAAAGATAAAAAGTGACCAAATAGATGACATTGGCTCTTTTTTTTTTTTTTTTTTTTTGGGGGGGGGGAATCGTGTGCATCTATAGTAATCTCTGACAAAGGTGAAAAGTTAGCGAGCAAAACCTGTCCATGTGACCAAACATAAGTAAGCTTTGTCGCCACATTGTTTAGCAATTGAAAAATGAGAATGTTGACCGAAAAGATATAACTGATATTCCATCTTAACAGAACCAATTATTTACTGAGACTCCGTCTGTCGTTCATTATCAACAGACAGTTGATGTATTGACCAAAGCTGTTCTGAGAAATCAGTTTGCTGTTAACTTATGCAAGCTGGGTATGACTGACATATGCTATGAAGAGTGTAGAAGTAGTAGATAGCTTAATTCCCCCCCCCCCCCCCCCCCCCAAAGATCATTATTGCTTTCGGTTATTGTAATTGCAAGTAGGGTGATTTCTTACAGTTCGCTAGATTCTAAGTTACGATTGTAAATTTCCTTTTTCATGGTTACAAATAGAGGCCCTCACTCTTGTAGAAGTATTAGAGTCCTAATCAAAAGAATGCAATTCTCCATTCCCCTCTTACAACTCTTTTTTCATTCTCTGCAGTCGGTTTTTAACATTGTTTTTGGATTAATATAATTTTTTGTCCCTGAATTTTGATCCTCTTTTGGTTTTGGTCCCTCAAATTCTAAATCCATAGTTTTAGCCTCTAGAATTTAGCATGTCTTAAAATATTAGTCCTTGAAGGTGCAATGGTGTTAAAATCTGCTAAAGTGTCATTAATGATTGTAAAATTGGTGATGTGGACTCACCAGATGACATGAAATTGGATCTTGTGTAGATAATAGAATACAATGTAGCAAACAACGCTTGAAACAAACAGTAAGAAAGATAAAACGGGGGGCTAAATAGTTACGTTTTGAATACATGTTCTTTTTTTCCTTTTTGTTATCCATATTAGGTGCTGTTTGATAAGTCCATATCACTACTTTAACATTATTTATGACATTTAATAGATTTTAACACCGTTACATCTACGGGGACTAATGTTTTAAGATTGACTAAATTCCAAGGACTCAAACCATGGGTTTGAAATTTGAAGGACTAAAATAAAAATAAGCCCAAATTTTAAGGACAAAAAAACATTAACCCCTTTTTTCCTGATAAAAAAGAAAATAATATTAATAAAAGACAAGCATTACAAGGTCTTAATTAACAAAGAGCAACAAGAAAATAAATCAGAAAAAGATGCTTGAAAAGAGCTCTAATAACTTCAACATTTATCCAAGAAAATAAGGATAAAAAGGAAAGAATGAGCATGGGCCTAAGTTGAAGTATGCTAGGCAGAGGAAGAAGCCCAATTCGGATGACTAGTGTTTCTTATGTGTTAAGGGTAATTTTGGGTATTCTTACAAGTTAGTTATGGAAAGGGGTGAGTATATTTTGTGGGTGGGTTAGACGGGGGAGGCGTGGAGAAACTGAGGGAAGTTTATGAGGGTCCGTGTGACTCTGGAAGAGTGCCGTGAGCATTTCTGTTTTCGTTCTTCTGCTGTAATTTCTCCATCGGAGCTTATCCGTGGAGCTTTGGTTATAGAATAATACATCCAGAGTATTGAAATCTCATTAATATCCTAGTCATTTTAAACATTAATTACAATAGTTCAAGAGATATTATAACTCAAGTAACTAAGATATTATAGTCAGAACACACTCTACACACACTTAGCTATATATTAAACACTTCTTAATAACTATTATTGTGCATCCATCAACTCATTGGTTTGCAGTTAAGCTGTGGTTTTTGAGCATCAGATGAGCTGGAGCAACTATGACTTCTGGCATCAAGTGATGGACCAATTGAGGGAAATCAAGTTAAATCCAATAATTTTAAGTTATATGTCGGAAGAAGGTAGGCAAATTGGATAGAAAAAAAAGGATTAAAGTGTGTTTTTCCCTTGGAAGTAATTTTAGAAGAGTAATGGGGGTATTCTGAAAAACATGATATTTCAAGACCGGTGCAATGTTTCCCTTTTTAATAGCTAATTTTAAGTCAAAATTGGGTTAGACTTGTTTTGAAACATCAACTGCTCCACATTGCTCTACAATTTAGGGTGCTCATAACCCCTGAGGATATTTTTGAGGCACAAAAATGCACTTTGACCCTTCAAAAAGAAAAAGAAAAGGATCTAGAGGTGAAGCATGGCAGACTGATAAATTAACTCAGCTAACCAAACTCTGGCTGCTTTGCATGTGTGGCTGGTAGGGGAAGAGAGATGCTTCTGTGAAGAGTTTAGCCAAAGGAGAGAGAATAAATGGAAAACTTGGAATATTTCTTTGAGGGAGAATTCTGCGTTCTTAAAGTTTTAGGGTCCATGTTATTGTGTTACTGCTTTTATTTCCCTTGATTAATGCATATTACTCTACTGGCTGCCACTCTGGTTTCACTTAGCTCTACATGGTTACTATTTACTCCAATGATATTACTTTTGAAGTAATTTACCATCACTAAGATTCTACCGGGAAAAAAAGAAAAATTTACCATCACTAAGCTTCCTAGTTAAGAGCATGGAAGAAAAGTAGTTTGTAAACTGATCCATGTTTCCTCCTTAAGATGGGAAGCTGCTCAAATCCCTAAAGTGACGATAGCCAAACTTGATAGAAGTAAACTTGACAAGGAACAAAGTGCTTACATGCCCAAGATTCCTGATATGGCCAAATGTCCTGAGCATCTCTTGCCATCAAAGCAGTGGGAGAATGCATTTCTTACTGAATTTTCAGAGCTTAGAGCGGTATGTTATTGTCTTCTTGAAGAACTTTTTTCGTTCTTTGTTGAATATGTATTCATAGCTCCACACGGTCTTCTGAAGTTTTATGTCAGAATGGAAGTTTTAACTCATGGTCATCTTTTGTCATAAAACAGAAGACAACGTATCATGACTTCTATTGACAATGCTACCTAGAATACATTGTCCTTTTTTTACCTCTTCCATAAGTTATAATGTTTGATACTTTTGTTACTGGGAATTTGATTTTCTTCAAACAAAGAATTCAACATGATGTTATTGCTAGTTGATTGAGCTATAATGTTTCGGATGATGAAATAACAAACCTTATTTAATTGTTTGCGAACTCGTGATGCCAGAAACTCTCGCAGCTTGATGTTTCAAGGGTGCAAGCTGTGAATTCCCTAGAATTAACTGTGAACGAGTCTGGCACTAGTAGTGTTGTAATGATCGAGGAACCCCAGCATCATAGCCATGAGAGCATCAGGGAGACCACTGATCAAACTACCTTGACTACAGAAGAGAAGGATACTTCCAGCAGCTGTCCTTTGCTGTCTACAATTTTAAGAATGGACTCTGTAGCCCGAGTGTCAATGTTGCATAAACGGATTCGCTCGCTGGAGCCGATAGACGCGATCACAAGAAATGATTGCATGTGGCTGTTTGCTCTCTGTGCAACAGTTGATGCTCCACTGGATGCTGACTCTTGTGCTGCTTTAAGGAGCCTGCTACGGAAGTGTGCTAACTTACGAGCTATGAAGACCGAACTCGATGATGAAGTCGTGATGCTGAATATACTAGCGGCAATTTCAGGCAGGTATTTTGGACAGGCTGAAAACTAAGTTGGGTTTTGTAACCTCACGACTTTTGTCCTCATCCGCTTTGCACAAAGTGTACCTGTTTGTTTGTTGTCAGATTCTCACTCCCTTGAAATTTTTTTGAAAGCACCGTTTGTGGACTTTTTAAAGTTTAATTTCCAAGTATTTTTCTCTTCAATTTTGGAAAGCAAATAACTCAAGAAATATGCTTCTTTATTTTTTTTTTTGGTTTGGACGAAAGACAAAGTGATATTCATGATAAAAGTACTTATAAGTTATAAATACTTAACATTCCTATCCAGGTAGAATTAAAAGTACGAAAACAAGATCTAGAGATAACAGTAATATTAAGGTAAGAGAAATTATGAATACGGGTAAGTATTTCTTACCAAGTGATGTTGAGGATAGAGGAGTTATTAGGAGTAAGCTGAAGAAATCTTTTTTCAACGCAATAAGTTTGTATGGAGGGTTTGTGTGTAGAAATATGTAGGTTGGTGTTATAGCAAGTATTTGCTGTGAAAAGCAGGCCCTATATATATACATGACATGCAGTTTGATTTCGTGGATAATCTCATTTGTGGAAAATATGGCGGTACTGTTTGATCAATTACATTGTCCCTTTCAGAGCCAAAAATGCTAATCGTTGTCTGGCTGCCAAGTGAAGGCGTACAAGTAGAAAATAGTGTTGCTTGAATGAGATGGAAAATTGAGAAATCACTTGTAAGCGCATTTTGCTTACGTTGAGATAAAAATTGTCATATATTTATCTTTTATTCTGTAAATCATGATTAAAAGGATATTTATAAGTCATTTTAAACTGGTTCATAGTTACAGGTCGTTGAAGTTTTTATTTGTTATTGAATGCCTTGGGGTTAGATTCTGGGTTTGGGATTTATCTTTTGGGCTTCTTCCTTCTTTGTTTGGGCTCTTGCTTGTGCTTGGTATATTTATTGTGGCTTAATGGCTTATGGTTACTAGTGATGTGTTTTTGTTTATAGCTAGTTTGGAATTTGGAAGTGGGGTGGTTGCAAGTAACACAATAAAAGATGAATTTTCTTAGTTAATTGCGGAAAGCTTGATATAGGCGTCGAGTTCTACGAACAGATTTCTCAATTTAGTTTTTTTAATTTTTCCAATGTATAAACTTTATTTTTTTAAAAAATTGGCTTCTTTTTTTGGATTTTTTAATTATTCGGTATAGTATAGTAATTTTTGTCTGCAATTAGAAAAAGTAGAACACGTAGTGACTCGTTTAACTAACCAATTTGAGAGGTTAGGTTGAGACTTTATTTAGAAATATTTTTAATAGGACCGAATTAATTTGTCTAATTCTATTGAAGTAACCCACTTAAATAATCCAATTATATCAAAACTATTTTAATATATGCATGATATATATTTTCAATTGATATGTTATATATATATATAAATTAAAATAAGGAAGATGTAGTTATTTAAAGAATCACCATTATTATAATTTATTTCAATAAACTTTTATTGTTGTTTAATGTATAATCACACATTCTTCTATCATATATGACATGCTTCTTTAGCAGCTCATTGAAGTACCAATTAAGCGTTCATATATGAAGCAAAAATTGACTATTGCATGTCATCTCCGATAAACAATGCTGATTAATCGATCACACCCACAGTCACCCTCTAATAATTAACAGCCCCCCTCCCCCCCCCTCTCTCTTCCCCTCGCTCCCTGGCCTTTGGTTTTGTGCGTGTGCGTGTACGTACGCACTTGAGTATTGGGAGCCACATATTACATCTTTTATACTTCTACATCATTAATATATACTTCAAGCAAATACAATCTTCCAAAAATAATTACTCCTCCGGTCCTTATTATAAGACCCAATTTGACTTTTTATTTGGTCCTAATTATAAGACCCAATCCATTTTCTCTCTTATATTTATGCATTTTTTTCCAAGATAATCCTTCTAATAATGATAGTTTTAGCCAATATACTTAATTGGCAAGGATATTTTAGGAATAACAATATTTATTTATTATAAATAACTAACTTAACTTACTTCCTTAATCTTCTCAAATAAGTCAATTGGGTCTTATAATTAGGACCGGAGGAGTAAATGAGTACATGTATCCTAGATATGTGCATAATCAGAGTAATTTCATGCATAGTGAAGCCTAGTGGCCTCCAATTTCTCCACCACCGCCACTACTCTCGAAACCACCACCACCTCCAAATCCATCGCGTCCACCAAATCTACCAACCCGGCCTCCGCCTCCGCCTCCACTACCAAACCCACCACCAAAAGCACCTCGTGATCCTCCTCTAATTCCAGCACCTGAACCACCTCCAAAACCACCCTCGAGACCTCCACCTCCTCCTTTTCCAAAGCCACCACATGCGCCACCACCAAATCCACCTTCACCTCCTTTTGCAATGCCAACCCCTGCTCCTTCACTTCCACCACTTTTTCCAATGCCACCTCCTACTCCTCTGCCTAGCTCGCCACCAACTCCTCCACCAAGCCCACCACCGTCCTTTCTAAAGCCACCTTTTCCAATTCCTGTTCCAAGTCTGCCACCTTTTCCATTACCCCCGCTCCACCAAGTCCGCCATTCTTACCCATTGCACCACCTTTACCCATACCACCGCCAATGCTAGTACCACCTCCTAATCCACCGTCCTTTCTAAAGCCACCGCTAGCTTCTCCTCCTAATCCACCTCTTTTGCCGATGCCACCACTACCTCCTGCACCTACTCCACCACCTTTACCAATGGCACCACCAGCACCACCTCCTGCTCCTCCTGCATTTCCATAGCCACCACCTACTCCTAGTCCTCCCACCCTTTCCATAATCACCAATAACTCCTGCTCCTAATCCACCCCTTGTACCAATGCCACCTCCATCCCCTACTCCTACTCCTCTACCACCACCATCTCCTCCACCCAGTCTGCCACACTTACTTACCTATGCCGGGGCCGCCGCCGCCGCACCTCTTGGCCGTCCACTCTTTAAAAAACCACCACCAGCTCCTCCTCCTAGTCCCCCACCCTTTCCATAACCACTACCGACTCCTCCCAATCCACCACCTTTATCAATGCCATTGCCAGCTCCTTCTTCTAATCCTCCACCACCACCACCTCCTAATCCTCCGCTGTTTCCAAAGCCACCACCTAATCCACCACCTTTACCTATGCCACTGCCAGCACCACCTCCTAGTCCTCCACCCTTCCAAATCTACCTCCAACACCCCTCCAAAACCATGGCCCCCTCCAAATCCAGCCCCGCCTCCACCCCCAAACCCTCCTCCAGCTGTCCCACCAAATCCACCACCCTTCCCAAAACCTAAAATCTTCTTGTTGTCATATTTTACAATTGCTACAACTTTCCTAGCAACCGCATTGTCCACACAAACAAGAATATAAATCAACAACAACAAAGCCAATCTTGTGGTCCTTGCAGCTCATACCGTTTTTAATACAAACTCACTGAACGTTAGTTTGTCGTCGTTAATACATTCTGCAGAAATATGTACAGGATTTTATAGCCGAAGGTATCTGATTTACCTTCTCTTTAACGACATTTCTTCAACCACTACCTTTCCACCACCACATGAATTAATTCAACGCAACCACACTGTTATTCTCCAATCTATTTGTGTAAAATCTTTTTACAGCATTTGTGACAGCACAAAAGAGAAAAACTCCGACACCCAAAAGTGTAAAAGTCGATCGAGGGCGACAACACAAGCTGCCATTTGCAGCTCAAATTGCTTAGTACCTTTCGAATACACCAAACTTGCATATATATATATATATATATATATATATCGTGCCTCTCATGAATTAATGCGTTTCCTATTCATATATTCCTCACGCCTACCCTATGAACGTGTGCACTTTATAAATGTTACTCTCCCGGTCCTTAATATAAGACCCATTTAACTAATTTGATTAGATTAAGAAAATTAGATAAGTTAGTTAATTATAAGAAAAATAACACATTTTTCCTAAAACACCATAATCATCTTTCTTAATACCCCCTCTCCCTATTTTACTTGATTATGGTTGAGAGAGTATCCATGGGGTAATTTAGAGAAAATTGATAAATACAAGAAATGAGTCTTATATTTAGGACCAAAACCAACTCAAAAATTGGGTCCTATATTAAGAAGAGGAGGAGTATTATTATTCATGGTGGCGTTTGATCATAAAATTGCTTGGACAGTACTTTGTGTAAAATTTAAGTTACCCTTTTAAGCAAGCAAGCTAGCTAGGTGAATGAAGTTTACTTTGGATTAAGGTATTTTCCCAGAAAGCAAACAGTTTGCATTATCAACTCTATGTAACCTTAAGCTTGATTAGAACATGGAAGTAAATAAGATGCTATGGGCCCAACATTATTCAAGTGTCGTAGTTCGATTTATGAGAGATAGATGAAAATTAACTCCCATTGGCCACCATAGCATGTGCTTGGTAGATGTAGAATTGAATGCGTTTTTGAAATTGTTAATAATTTTTTGAATATCTAGTTGGCTAATGGATTCTCTCAACAAGTATAGTAATGCAATAAATATATATCGATAATGATAATTTGTACGGATTTATTTATTATTATTTTTTAACAGCATTTGTATGGATTTATTAATTGTCATATCTAGATCATTAATCTAGTATTCAAATCATTAAATATGCACAATAAAAAAATTGTACTGTCAATATAGGTAACTAATTTATGAAGATTAAAAAAATAGTTCAATTTACTTATCAAAATTATGTCGATTTTTTTAAAAATATCCTCTTTTTTAATTATTTACACCGAAATTAGTATTTACATTATTCAATATATACAAGTAAAAAGTAATGCTACGTCCAATTTTTTGTTTGGCCTGCAATACTACCTCCAGTTTTTAATACAAGATCTACTTTGTAATTTAATTTAAACTAGATCTTATTTTGAAAACCATAGATGGTATATACCACTTCTGCTCTTTTTTATAATATACAAATGCCTAATTATATAAATAAATAATCTGTTAAAATTGATTAAAGATAATAAATAATTAAAAATACAACCGAATTTTTAAAAACATTCTCATGAGTGTGAGTAAGAGAGAGTGTAGATAATTAATCCAATAAGAGTAACCAATAATTAATAAGAGTAAAAATAAAAAATGACAATACAAATTATAGGCATGAAGTTCATGGGTTTTATAAATAAAAACAGATCATATATATAAGATGGGAGAATTAATATTTTTTGAATTTTGTCATTTTTCTAATAATTTAACGTTCCAAGCGGATACCCGCGACCTCCCAGAGGGGTAATGCCATTAAAACGGGAAAAAAAAAAATAACACACAAGATCGTAAATAACACAATTTATTAATTTAAGTTTTCTTGAAATCTCAAAATGGATAGAAGTCTTCATAGGACCTAAGAGTAATATATTCTAAATAAAAAAATTATATTATTGTCTCTGTCCCAATTGACAAGCTCATGGGAAGCTACTGACCAATCAATAAGTGTCAATTGGGAATTAAATTGATGAGATAATATAACTTCTACATAAAATCAAATTATTATAAAGGGAATTATATAACAATATTTAAGTTAAAGACATATGTAATCAAAGAGTACACACTAATATTAAATGAAATGATGGGTTTATATCATAATTTTGTTGTGAACAACCATTAACAAGCTTATGGATACGGATTAACAATTCAATAGGAAGCTATTGACAAGGCGAAGAGTGTTAGTTGATAACTAAACACTACAAAAAAAAAAACAGTTGATTAGTGACGGAAACAAATTCCATCGCTAATTTCTAACGAACTTGCGATGAAATTTAGTGACAGAAATATTCTGTCTCAAATTCAGTCATCACTAAATGATAAATACTGATGGAATTTGTGACCAGATATTTCTGTTGCTAAATTCCGTCTCAATTCCATCAGAAAAATTAACAACGGAATTTCTGTCGCAATTCCGTCACAAATCCATGGGTAATTTGCAGAAGAGGTGGGGGTAGCTTATTCCAACTTTGTGACGGAATTTTTGACGGAAAATATTTTTGTGGCTAAATTCCGTCAGAAATCTGTCGCTAATGTAAAATTTATGAAATTTTTTTTTGCTAGCAAAATTTATGTAATTTTTAATCTGCTTATAATATTTGAATAATTTATGTAATATATAAAAATACGATAATTGATACATGTTTTTCATAAGAAAATGAAGGATAATCAATCTCATTATCGGAGCAAGTTTTTGATGGATTATTATATAGATCCAGGCCATTTGACCAAGAAAGTGCAGGAGATGATTGTTGAGACATTAGTTCTGTCCATTTATATTTCTAGAACAAACTTCTAATATTTCTTTTTTATTCAGTTGTTATGTTTTTAAATTTCAAACAATTTATTGTACTTCATATTATTTTTAATTCATGTTGGTTTTCATTAAAAAAAAAATTGATTTGATTAGCATTTCCAAAATTTATTCTTGTCCCTGTAAATTGTTTATAGAAAAAGATGGCAAAAAAAATTCTAATTGATAGAAAATGCTGGCAAAAAAAAAAGAAGATTTCTAACGGATTTGTGATGGACATTCTGTAGCAAATCCTTTCATGTATAACCAAAAAATTTAAAAAATAAATAAATTTCTGACGAATTTGCGATGGAATTTTTGTCGCAAATCCTTTCATGCATAACCAAAAAAAGAATTAAATTTCTGACAGATTTGCGATGAAAATTCCGTTGCAAAGTTTGCGATGGAATTTTCGTTACCAATTCCATCGCTACTTTTGTCTCAAAATTGGAATGCACTATCCCTGATATTTGCGATGGAATATCATATTTGTGACAGAATTTTCTGTTGCAAATCAGGGATGGAATTTCTGTCACAAATTCCATGGCTAAATTTGTGACGGAATCTCAAAATCTGTTGAGATTCTGTCGCAAATGAATTAGTTTTTAGCAATGAAATCCGTCGCTAATTCATTTGCGACGGAATTTTGTCGTTAATTTCCATCGCAAAACATTTTAGCGATGAAATTTTCATCGCTAAATTCCGTCGCTAATCGTCTTTTTTTTTTGTAGTGAAATTTATGGATAATATAACCTTCACATCAATTCAAATTGTAACAAAAGAGTATAAGAATTTTTTTCTAATTTCATCTTATGTGAAGGTTATATTATCTCATAAATTTAGTTGCCAATTGATACTTCCTAACTTGTTAATAGATTCCTATTGACTTGTTAATATATATCAATGAGCTTGTAAATGGTTGTCCACGACAAAATCATGACATAAATCTATCATTTCATCTAATATTAATGTACATGGCGACATATGATTTCTTTATATAATATTCTTTTATTATAATTTGATTTTATGTGGAGGTTATATTATCTCATAAATTTAGTTGTTAACTAACATTTCCTGACTTTTCAATAACTTCATACTGATTTGTTAATTTACACCCATAAGCTTGTCAATTGAGGACAGAGACCATGGCATAATTTCTTATTTTGAATATATTACTTTTAGATCTCATGGGACTTTCTATTCATTTTGAGACTTTAAGGGATCTTAACTTAATAAATTGTGTTGTTTGGAATTTATATGCAATTTTCCCATCAAAAGTTGAAATGGAAGCACATTGAAGAGAAGATGCTACAGAAGCTCAGTCGCGCAAGTCCAGTTTATGACAGTGGTGGGTCTAGGCACCTGAAGGCAGAATGAGATCTGCAAAGTTTCAGTATTGATCACGAATAAAGATAAAAAATGCACTTATTATTTGATAGTGCACATGCAACGGACTTCAGGTGTAGGTTCACCATACAACCGAACATACGTTTGCATATTTGATAATCGAAAACTTTTAAGACAGACTAGTTGTGTCTTTGACACTAGAAAAAATACTACTTCCAATTTTAATTATAAAATCTTATTTATAGTTTATAAATAAAGTCTTATAAATAAGACCGTTAATATTTGTTAACATAATCCCAACAAATTCACAACCCCATATTTACAAGTGCTAAACGAAATATGCAAACAGAAATAGCTGCAAAATTAGTAAATTTTTGAAGGATGAGATTATAAATCATACGCTAACTAATGATTTGCATGGCCAAATCTCATCAAGTAGATTAGCATGCTTTTATTCTCGTGTATAATATGTGATCTAACAGAAAACAATGCGTGGCTACTAATATAATTTATTTTTGATTATGCTGAGCCTTCAAATATAAACTACCTCTAATTTTTAATATAAGACCAAATCGACTGATTTGAAAAGATTAATAAAGTTATTAAATTACTTAAATATATTTATATTTATTATTTTCTTTCAAACTGATCTGAGTCACTTATAAATCGATATATTATCTAATGATACATAGCAGTATTTTAGAAATGTCACCTACCATATGTTGTATTTAAGTAATTTAGTAAGTTCTTTAATCTTTACAAATTAGTTAACTGAGCTTTATATTAAGGATTAAACGTAGTATTTAATTGTTGGCACAAATATCTGAGCTTTAATTAGTTAACTGTGCATATGCCTTTGACATTTGCCCATTCATAAATAGATGGAGGATGATATGGATTATTGCTTGGACAATGACATGGACACATACGGAGCTTGACGTGACACATATGGAAGGCCACCCCAAAAGCTGCCATGGCATGTGAGTCATTAGAGTGTAGACACTTGGACCTTAAGAAAGACAAGAGCGCGTTCTAAGAGCCTGAAAGGAGATTTGAAGCCAATTCCTATGTAATTAAAGGCCCAACACAATTATATGTACCTGGAAGAGTCCATTAGAGCTATAATCTTTTAAACTGGGGCCCAAATGCATTGTGTTATGGACCAAAAGAGTTCCAGAATGTGATTCAACCATATTCAAGCCCAAATGGGTGTCTAAAAGGCCCATACATGCTTATGGACGTGAATAGAAATTATAAAGACCCATTTGGAAGGTCCAAGAAGATTCAAGAAGCATCAAGAGTGATCTTATATGATATTAAATAGGATTCTATTTGTTTTAATTAGTTTCCTATTTTACAGTTTCCTATTTTGTATTGATTACTTCTTGAAGGCAAAGACTTACTTATTTTGTATTGCATTAATGAGTAGAGTCTCAAATAATATCCTTCTCATTAATGAAGGGGTCCTCCTGCTAGGTAGTGTGTGATCTAGATTATTCTATCTTGACTAGCAAGTTAGAGTATTCTAGAAAGTCTTTTGATTTTCCTAATTTTGTTGTATTTTCGCATCTATTTTTTATGCATTTTATTTACTCAGTGTTTTAGGCTCTAAAAACCTATATTGGGCTTTTAGGGCTTAGGTTATCAATTAGGGTTTCCATTTTAGGGTTTTCAAGAGTCTTAGTCTATAAATAATTCGGTATGTACTCTTTTCAGAGGGGAGAGATGATTTTGAATAATTTAAAAAAAATGAGAATTTTACTTCTCTTTGTGTGAGCCTTGCTTGCATCCTCGTATTCTCGTGAGAATATTTGACAGTATCAAGGGATTGATCAACCTTGTGGTGTCTTCATGGCTAGGGTTGTAAGAGACAGGTTCTCTTAAGGTCCTACCTCAATCATCCGTCCGATTCCTTGTGTTTGGGGTTACAAGAGGCAGGTTCTCTTGGGGTCTCATTCCATTCCTATACTTGATTCTAGCCAGTCTGTATGTTCCCTGCTCATATCAAGTTTCAACCAGATAAATTCACCTTGATGAAGCATAACAAGAATATCTTCCTTTCAATGCTGAAGAATATAAAAGTACCTGATGGATATTCTAGCAACATCTAAAGGTGTATCGATCTGCAGGCTCGAAAGGTTACTGGGTTAAAAAGTCATGACTCCCATGTTCTTATGCAACAGTTACTTCCATTGGCTTTGAGAAACACACTTCCTTCTGATGTATCAGTGGTTTTGGTGGAATTGTGTTCATTTTTCAAGAAGTTGTGTGTGAAGGTCTTGATAGTGGAAGAGCTTGATCAGCTGCAAAATAAAATAATTCTTACACTTTGTCACTTGGAGATGATATTTCCTCCATCATTCTTCACTATTATGGTTCACTTGACTATCCACCTTGTTCGAGAAGCAAAGGTTATTGGCCCATTTCATTATCGATGGATGTACCCTATAGAGAGGTACTAGATTATCTTTTATCCCCACCTCTTTAAATTTCACATTGTTATTTCATTTGCTCACAATTATTAATGAAATAAGGCGTGGCCTAAGGGGTCAATAACATAAGGTTATTCCAGAGATGAGGTCCTAACTTTTTGTTTAAGGTACTTTGATGACATTGAGACATCTTTTAACCACCCACATCGCGTAGATGATTCTCTTCTTGGTCCTTCCATGTCAACTTTATTTCCTCTTGTCAGGAAACCAGTTGGAGGATATGAATTCTTCAGACTCACTCCCACAGAGAAACTCCAGGCACATAGACATATTTTGGTAAATTGCAACCAAGTTGAACCCTTCATGTAGTAAGTATTATATAAGCTCACTAACTTTTACACTTTATATTTGTTTCTCACTGACTCTTCTAACAATTACACTTCACTGTAGTGAGTTTAGAAGTTACCTCAGGTGGCAGCTACGGGGGCATACGTGTTCTGCTGGCATTAATAAAAGAGTCCACAAAGAGTTTCCTGATTGGTTTACACATCGAATACGTAATGACAACAGCCCATACACAGATGAATTCAAAGCTCTTTCCATCAATCCATTAGACTATACACGAAGGTTTACCGCGTATAATGTCAATGGCTTCAAGTTCTATACAGTTGAACATGATCAGGGATCGCTCATACAAAACTCTGGAGTTTGCGAGACATTCGAGACGAGATGTTATGCTAGTAGTAGTGACGGATATATGCACTTTGGAGGCGTCACTTACTACGCTAATTGACATCATTGAGTTAAGTTACTAGCTTTTCACCGTAACTCTGTTCAAGTGCTCCTGGGCAAATATGATAACTTCACGGGGAGTCGCTACTGACCACTTGGGCATCGCCTCTGTTAATTTCTCTAGACTTATTCATACAGGGGAATCTGAAGATGATGAGTCATATATTCTTGCCGCCGAGGCACACTAGGTTTACTATATCGAGGACGAGAAACATAAAGACTAGAATATGGTTGTTCACCTCAAGCCACGGGATCTTTATGATATGGGTGATGGTGACATTACTTACGACAGTAAATCCTTCAAACCCACGAATTTTGAAAACTTCTTTCCTTAAGGAGACAATAATTTGGCAATTATGAGGTATATGTCTTTTCTTAAATTATTTAAATAATTAACTACTAATTACTAATTTTTTCTAAATATATTATAATTCTAACATAATTTTTTTAACATCTCCTTTCAGGCAAGATGGTGATCAAGAATAGCAGCTACAAAAATTTTTATCATTCAAAAAATTTGTTTTTCATAAATAAATATATATAAATTAAAATTGGTTCAGTTTTTTAAAAAGTAAAAAATTACAATTTGTAGCGATTATATAACCACTACAAAATATAAATGATATGAGAGGAAACAACGGACCAGCTAGAATCAAGTATAGGAATGGAATGAGACCCCAAGAGAACTTGCCTCTTGTAACCCCAAACACAAGGAATCGGACGGATGATCGAGGTAGGACCTTAAGAGAACCTGTCTCTTACAACCCTAGCCATGAAAACACCACAAAGTTTATTAATCCCTTGATACTGTCGAGTATTCTCACGAGAATACGAGGATGCAAGCAAGGATCACACAAAGAGAAGTAAAGTTCTCATTTTTTTTAATTATTCAAAATCATCTCTCCCCTTTGGAAAGAGTACATACTGAATTATTTATAGACTAAGACTCTTGAAAACCCTAAAATGAAAACCCTAATTGATAACCTAAGCCCTAAAAGCCCAATATAGGTTTTTAGAGCCTAAAACACTGAGTAAATAAAATGCATAAAAAATAGATGCGAAAATACAACAAAATTAGGAAAATCAAAAGACTTTCTAGAATACTCTAACTTGCTAGTCAAGATAGAATAATCTAGATCACACACTACCTAGCAGGAGGACCCCTTCATTAATGAGAAGGATATTATTTGAGACTTTACTCATTAATGCAATACAAAATAAGTAAGTCTTTGCCTTCAAGAAGCAATCGATACAAAATTGGAAATTGTAAAATAGGAAACTAATTAAAACAAATAGAATCCTGTTTAGTATCATATAAGATCACTCTTGATGCTTCTTAAATCTTCTTGGACCTTCCAAATGGGTCTTCATAATTTCTATTCACGTTGATAAGCATGTATGGGCCTTTTAGACACCCATTTGGGCTTGAATATGGTTGAATTACGTTCTGGAACTCCTATGGTCCATAACACAATGCATTTGGGCCCCAGTTTAAAAGATTATAGCTCTGATGGACTCTTCCAGGTAATATAATTGTGGGGAAAATCACTAACAGGTCCCACAGAAGGCAATTTATTACTCTGAGGTCCCACGAAATGTCAAAATCACTAACAGGTCCCAAGGGACCTCAAAGTAATATTTTCGTTTTGTAAAATGACATTACTGCCCCTCATATTCCAGATTCACATTTGCTCTGTCATTACGATTTACAACCTCAGCAGTGACTATTAACAACCTAATGAGAGGGCGTTAACAACCCTAGCAGTATCCGTTAACAACTTACTTTATAGAATTATATAACCTCTACATAAGAGTAAATTATAACCAAATAATATAATACAACAACTTTAATACTAAAATGGGAAGCTTTTTGATATCATTAAGAATTTTAACTAGATCCAATAGGATTATAGTAATATTTTAATGCGAATATCCATTTACAACCTCAACAGTGACTATTAACAACCGAATGAGATGGCATTAACAACCTAAGCAGTATCAGTTAACAACTTACTTTATAGAATATATAACCTCTACATAAGAGTAAATTATAACCAAATAGTATAATACAACAACTTTAATACTAAAATGGGAAGCTTTTTGATATCATTAAGAATTTTAACTAAACCCAATAGGATTATAGTAACATTTTAATGCGAAGATCCATTTACAACCTCAATGGTGAGTATTAATAACCCAAAGAGAGCTGTTGACAATCTAGACGGTATCTATTAACAATTGATTTTATAGGATAATATAACCTCTAACAACTATATAAGATTAACTTTAAGACTATTTAGTTATAGTTTAGTTAGTTATAGTTAGAAGTTATATTATCCAATAAAGTTAGTTGTTAACAAACACTGCTAAGGTTGTTAACAATTCTCCTTAGGTTATTAATACTTACTGTTGAGGTTGTAAATGGATTTTCGCATTAAAATGTTGCTATAATCCTATTGGGTTTGGTTAAAATTCTTAATGATATCAAAAAGCTTCCCATTTTAGTGTTAAAGTTGTTGTATTATACTATTTGGTTATAATTTACTCTTACGCGGAGGTTATATAATTCTATAAAGTAAGTTGTTAACGGATACTGCTTAGGTTGTTAATGCCTTCTCATTCGGTTGTTAATAGTCACTATTGAGGTTGTAAATGGATCTTCGCATTAAAATCTTACTATAATCCTATTGGATTTAGTTAAAATTCTTAATGATAAAAAACTTCCCATTTTAGTGTTAAAGTTGTTGTATTATACTATTTGGTTATAATTTACTCTTATGCAGAAGTTACATAATTCTATAAAGTAAGTTGTTAACGGCTACTGCTTAGGTTGTTAATGCCCTCTCATTCGGTTGTTAATACTCGCCGTTGAGATTGTAAATGGATATTCGCATTAAAATATTACTATAATCCTATTGGATCTAGTTAAAATTCTTAATGATATCAAAAAGCTTCCCATTTTAGTGTTAAAGTTGTTGTATTATATTATTTGGTTATAATTTACTCTTATGTAGAGGTTATATAATTCTATAAAGTAAGTTGTTAACGGATACTGCTAGGGTTGTTAACACTTTCTCATTAGGTTGTTAATAGTCGCTGTTGAGGTTGTAAATCGTAATGACAGAGCAAATGTGAATCTGGAATATGAGGGGCAATGATGTCATTTTACAAAACGAAAATATTACTCTGAGGTCCCTTGGGACCTATCAGTGATTTTGACATTTCGTGGGACCTCAGAGTAATAAATTGCCTTCTGTGGGACCTGTTAGTGATTTTCCTTATAATTGTGTTGGGCCTTTAATTACATAGGAATTGGCTTCAAATCTCCTTTCAGGCTCTTAGAACGCACTCTTGTCTTTCTTAAGGTCCAAGTGTTTACACTCTAATGACTCATGCCATGACGGCTTTTGGGGTGGCCTTCCATATGTGTCACGTCAAGCTCCGCATGTGTCCATGTCATTGTCCAAGCAATAATCCATATCATCCTCCATGTAAGCATTCTGAAACTATAAATCCTTTGAGCACTTTGGAGGGCTGGTTGGGCCTCTAATTGGATGAGCATTTCTTGGACTTCAAGACCTCCATATTAAACACTTCTTGGTATGCTATCAATAGAACTGATACAAAAACCAACGGTTATATTATACGCTAGAAAATGCAAAGCCGCTACAAAATGAACTAAAACACTGGAAAAAAATCACTACAAATATCTCACTTATCACTGTAAATATCACTTCACCTCCTCATTCATTTACCCCATCTCTTTTCCTTTCTCTCCCATTCTTCTTTATAATTCTCTCTTTTTTTTCTTACTTTCTGATATGGTGGTTTTTTTTCTTTTCATTATATGGTAAGGTGATTTTCATTTTATGAGTCTTAATATCTTTTATTTATCTTTATTTATAATTTACTAACATATTTATTTCTCTTTTCCTTTCAGATTTTTCTTCTTCACATTTGTCATACCTTCTTCAACTGATTCAAGCACTTCTCAACATAATAGTTTAGGTTCAATACTATAAACTATCCCATCTCCAATTCAACTATCTTATTAAATTAAATTCACTTCATTTGACACAATCATGATTTAATTACTTATTATTTATCACAAAATTCAAATATATAACATGTAATACATGGGTAAATATACATATTAACAAAAATTCTCTAATATAATCTAAATGGTTTTTTAATTTATAATATTATATTTTTTAATAATCAAATATCTCAATTTATTTTTTTCGCCTGGAATAAAATTTCTAGCGGTTCTCAAACCGCTAGAAAATGAAAAAAGAGGGACAAATTTCGCAAAATTTAAATTTTCCGCCACATTTCTAGCGGTTAGGAACCACTAGAAAATATTAGATCCAATTCTAAAATTTCATTTCCTAGCAAAATTTGATTTCCTCCAAACTTTCTAGCGTTTATAAACTGTTAGAAATTTTTGGAGCCAAAATGAAAATTTTTGTTTCCCAGCAAAATGAAATTTGTTCATAACTTTCTAGTGATTAATAAACCGCTGCAAATTTTTGATAATTTCTAACGGTTTTAAACTGCTACAAATGTCGTCTCATTCGCCTGGAACTCTTTGTTTTTTCTAGCAGTTATTTTAACTGCTAGAAATTTTCTGGCATTTTGACCATACTGTGTAGTGGTTCTCATAACCGCTAGAAATCTGTTTCTTGCATTTGATTTTCTAGCGGTTTGTCTAACCGCTACAAATGTTATTTGTTATAGTTGAAATCGCTAGAAACATCATATTTTAACCGCTATAAAATACATATTTTTTTTGTAGTGTATTTAATTTATATTATATTTAATAGTGGTCAAACCAATTAGTTGTCCTCGTCAACCGTTGATTGATTCCCAAAATTGAAATATCGTCTATTGGGATATTTTCTAATTTTCCAATAAGATGGTCTAGCCCATCAAGGGCAGACCTAGACCGAAAGTCCAACGTCTCCTACTCAAACTTGATAGGTTGGCCATCATGCAATTATCACATCTTTGTTGCTTCATATTTGGTATCTTTTGTAATCTTGTGAGCACGATGTACTCAAAGTCCCTTATATGGGATCAGTACACAAGGACATCCTTGATGTACCTATAAGTTTACATATTGCCTCAAATGTGCATCCTTGTATATCTCCCATCATATCTAGCTAATACCTCTCGAGTTAATAATTTATTAACTTGTATTGCCTTTTTATGCGTGTAGTATCTATACTTACAAGTTGCTTAAACAACTAAACTAGTAGTGACCAGTCACTAACACTAGCATAGTTGTGTAATTTGGGGTAAGCCTTCCTTTCAATCGGTTATCAATTGGGTCTAATTTTGTCGCTTCCTTAGTATTTGACCAACTAAAGTGAATTGATCATGATCATAAGACACGAGCCAAGGTAGTTGTCATCAAATTAGCCCCTGATGATGTTATGAGTCATAAGGGTATTATGAAATGATTTTTCTCCTGTCTAGGACTCACATTATCATGGAACAAAGATCTTCCACTCACAATTCTTACTATGATTTATATAAGCACATGCAGTATGAATTGCATGTTACAATAACTTTGTTAAGAGCATATGTTGATTTTCACTTTTTAACATCATACAAACTTAAGTTCTAGGTATATGCAATATTTAAACTGTAACTCTTCAAGACAACTCCCATGACGTCTATGACTCGATCCATTCTTTATGTAGATTCATTTCTTGGTCCTTTTTTTTGTGGTTGATCTTATCTTAGACTTATCAAAAGCAACACGTGTTGTGTATAACATCCTAATTTTTTTATTCATAAGATTTAAATATGGGAAAATGGCATTAAGGTCCCACACAAGCATAAATATAGCAAAAAGGTCCCCTGAAATCTCATAATATTTCTGAAGTCCCAAAGGGACTTGTGTGCAATTTTCAGAATCATCAAATGACACTCTAGCCCTAACTATCAGAAACAAAGACGGTGAGTCAGGAGTTTCCTGCATAATATGGTTGAGAGAGAAGACATTGGGAAAGAGGGAAGGAGCCATTGATGATAAAGTATCTTCTCCATTACTATTAGTAAACTCCAAAGAGCTTCCATGTGAATCTCCATAAATCTTCAGGTGTGAAACTTTCTTTCCTCTCCTCTCCTACCTTTCTTGATAGATTGTGCATTTGTTTGGGAATGAGAAATCAGAAAATCGTTTTTTCCTTTGGTACTACAAAGCTTTTGTTTTTGGTCTAGGATTCACAAGTTAATCAATGGAGAAGCTGTGTTTTTGGTTGGTGTGTGTATTGGTGATTTAAGTTGGGTGTGTAGGATGATCATGTGTGCTCTGTTTTTGGGTTGCTTGTGGGTGATTTTGCTATATTCTGATGTTAGTTTAGTGGCAAAGGAAGAAGAAGATGAAGGTTAGTGTGGGTAGAAACCTTTAGCACGAAATGAGATATTTTGTTGTCAATTAGGCCGTGATAGTTGTCAATGCGCGCCACAACACTTGTCAATATAGCTCCTTGACTTGTCAATGACAGTTGCATGATTCTTGATGCAGGTTTAAATTACTGATGGCGAGTACATCTGTAAAGTATCTATTTTGCTTTGTTCACATAGGGGGAAAGTTTATAAATGATGGAGAAGATGATATGAGATAAGTGGGAGGTAGTGTAAGAACAACAAATGTAAAGGAGGACACAAGTTATAAAGAATTAAAGGAGATAATATCATCAATTGCTGGAAAAGAAAGCAACTCATTTAATTTCTTTTGAAATTCTTAGTTGTGTTTGATAAAAAAAACTTTTATGGAGTTGGTAGATGATGATGGGGTAGAACATTTGATAAAGTTCAATGAAGAAAGTAGTTATGTGTATGTAGAAGAGAATAGAAATAAGGACCACATAGAAGCAACAAGGGATAATACACTGGAGGAACAAGATGTGTAAGTTTAGTTTAACAAAACTGTTATTTTCATTTCTTGGTATGCCAGTTGTTACTGTCTTACTACCAACTTGTCAATGCATGCATCCTGACTTGTCATTTCCTGCAAGATTGATCAATCATTTGGAGGTGTCAATGAATTGTCTATATCTCCACCTACCTTATCTAATGTGATTGGAGAGCCACCATCAATTCCTTGTGGATGCTGTGTTACTTGTCACTGGATGCTCTGTCCCTTGTTAGTGGATGTTGTGTTTTTTGTCACTGGATGCTGTGTTTTTTGTCACTAGATGCTGTGTTGTTAGTGAAGCCTTTTGATTATCTTTTTTTTTTGCAGATGAACTGTTTCTATACGATGTTGCGTGCTGTTAAGCCAGAATTGTTTGCCAATGAGGACAAAATTGACAACGAAGTGCAATGGGCTAAAGTTTATGTGTAAAATGATACGTGAGTGTAGTTGTTTTGTTTGATAATAACAATTGTATGGTGCTAACATATTCAATTTCCTTGGTAGTGATTCATGTGGAGTTCATGTTCTTTCTTGGCTACAAGAGTGGGATGGCACTGTTTGTGATGATGCAGGATATACAATGCTACGATACTCCAATGGTGAACTACAAGAGTTGAAGGTTGGTTGTTTGTGGTGATTGGCTACCCATCCAAATAATGAACATAAGGGTGAAGTGATGTCGATATTATCAGACTACAACAAAAGCAAGAAGAGGAGATAGAGTAGTATATTAATTTTTTGTTTTGTTAGCCCATGATATGTGTTGTAAGATGATTGGCAAACATGTCATTTTGTAACAAACTGATCAAATTATGTTTATAATATTATTACCTTTGTAATCATATGTTGTAATACTAATTTCTTAGGGTTTTATTACATTTTTGATTACATTTTTGTTTTATATGTGCAGAGATATTAAGGGACAGTTTTTTTTATAAAATATTCTAATTTAATGACAAGTGATATAGGAATTTCATAACAAATGAATGTGTGGATATTAAGAATTGATATTCAAAATTTTCACAACTAAAGGTGTCTATATAAATAATGTTACAGTGCTCTATTGATAAGTCATACTGTGATCATTGACAAAGGACAGTGTTCTCATTAACAAGTCACAGTGCTCCATTGACAAGTCATAGTGCAACCATTGACAAGGAATAGTGTTCTCATTAACAAGTCACAATGCTCCATTGACAAGTCATAGTGTGACCATCGACAAGGAAGTGTTCTCACTAACAAGTCACAGTGCTCTATGGACAAGTCATAGTGCGACCGTTGACAAGGGACAATATTCTCACTAACAAGTCACAGTGCTCTGTTAACAAGTCATAGTGCCACCATTGAGAAGGGATAGTGTTCTCACTAACAAGACACAGAGCTCCATTGACAAGTCAGAGTGTTACTATTGACAAGTCACAGTGTCACTATTGATAGGGGACAGGAAGAGGTAAGTTTTTGACACTTCATTAATAATGATTATATATGACAATATAATCAAAATATAATATGACAGAATGATTGAAAATATCATTTGATGGTAAAAAAGATTATGTTACTTGAATTCATATTGTTGACAATTTACATCAGCAAATTTATTAACAAGTCATAGTACAATGATTGACAAGTCATAACAGGTTTAATGACAACGCAGGGTGCAGGTAATGACAACTGAACTGACAGTAGAATCTAACATGCCAATTCATAGTCAACTTTCATTTACACCTTCATATACATGAAACTACACCTATTTCACAACCCATTCCAAAAATAAACATAGGGGTTGCATGTAATTACAAAACTAACCAGTGGTGTGTATCTATTTACAAAAAAATTCCTTCACACCCATTTACAAAATATTCTCTTCACATCTATATACAAAAAATAGCTGACTTCAATATGTTCTTAGCTGGGATTTGTGTTCTTGCATGTCTTGTACAATGTTTTTTGGAGAGCAGTGGCATTTGGAAATATTTGTCCTTCTCCAATAATCAAATCCTTCCATTTTGTGAAATTTATTTGTGGTGTAGGTGTTGGGATCATTTCAACAGCACAAGAAATTGATGGTGGCTCTCCAATCACATCAGATAAGGTAGGTGAAGACATAGACAATTCATTGATACCTCTAAATGATTGATCAATCCTGTAGGAAATGACAAGTCAAGGTGCATACATTGACAAGTTGGTAGTAAGATAGTAACAACTGACATACCAAGAAATGACAATAACAGTTTTGTTAAACTAAACTTACACATCTTTTTCCTCTATTGTATTATCTCTTGTTGCTTCTATGTGGTCCTTATTTGCATTCTCTTCTACATACACATGACCACTTTTTTCATTGAACTTTATCAAATGTTCTACCCCATCATCATCTACCAACTCCACAAAAGTTTTTTTATCAAACACAACTGAGAATTTTAAAAGAAATGAGTTGCTTTCTTTTCCAGCAATTGATGATATTATCTCCTTTAATTCTTCATAACTTGTGCCATCCTTTACATTTGTTATTCTCACACTACCTCCCACATATTTCATATCATCTTCTCTATTATTTATAAACTTTCCCCCTATGTGAACAAAGCAAAATAGATGCTTTATAGATGCACTCGCCATTAGTAATTTAAACATGCATCAAGAATCACGCAACTGTCATTGACAAGTCAAGAAGCTATATTGACAAGTGTCGCGGCACGCATTGACAACTATCATGGCCTGATTGAAAACACAATATCCCATTTCGTGCTAAGGGTCTCTACCCACACTAACCTTCATCTTCTTCTTCCTTTGCCACTAAACTAACGTCAAAACAGAGCAAAACCAACCACAAGCAACCCAAAAACAGAGTACCCATAATCATCCTACACACCCAACTTAAATCACCAACACACACCAACAAAAAACAAAGCTTCTCCATTGATTAACTTGTGAATCTTAGACCAAAAACAAAAGCTTTGTAGTACCAAAGGAAAAAATGATTTTCTGATTTCCTATTCTAAACAAATGCACAATCTGTCAAGAAAGGTAGGAGAGGAGAGGAAAGAAAGTTCCACACTGAAGATTTGTGAAAATTCACATAGAAGCTCTTTGGAGTTCATTAATGATAATGAAGAAGATACTTCATCATCAATGGCTCCTTCCCTCTTTCCTAACATCTTCTCTCTCAACCATATTGCGTGGGAAACTCTTCACCCATCGTCTTTGTTTCTGATAGTTAAGGCAAGAGTGTCATTTGATGATTCTGAAAATTGCACACAAGTCCCTTTGGGACTTCAGAAACATTATGAGATTTCAGGAGACCTTTTTGCTGTATTTATGCTTGTGTGGGACCTTAATGCCATTTTCCTTTTAAATATTTAGAAAGAATAATTTTTCATGGTAAATGTAATTTTTCCTTATAATCAGTTGAGTAAAGAGATTTTTATCTAAAATATGATTTATAAAAAAATTAATTAAAAAAAATTAAGTAAAAATCATGAAAGAAAAAATAAAAAGAAAAAAGCAGACGGAAATTTAAAAAAAAAGGTTCCAAACTGTTATTTCCTCTATTTTAAAACTGGATTTTTCTTCTCAAAATCTCAAAAAGTGCTGAGTTGGAATCCCATTCTAACTAAGGATTCTTGTGGTTCTGGAGGATCCAACTATAGGAGAACCGGGAACGGAGAGCTTTCCCCCCCTTTCCGCCGACTCTTTGGTCTTAAGAATGCTGGTTTTAAGAATGAGTGATTGCCCTTCTCCGACCCTTATTGTCCAACCTGAGAGCGGACAACTTCAATTTTCCCGAAATTTCATTTGTTTTAACTGTTGGGGGAAATGCAGCGTCGTCTTCTTCTGGCTTTTTGACCAAAATGCTATAAACAGTAAACAATATTACCAAAACACTATACAACAAAGAATATTTACCCAAATACGGCGCTCAAAATTGTTAACGACGGCAAAGAATGAGTTCTACATCATTCAATTTTTTTTTTTGGGAAAATATATCTACAAGTCCTTATTAGTTTCATACAATTTTTAATTAGGCCTCCAAGCTTTTTTCCCCCCTTTTTTTTAAATCCTTATTGTTTTAACCGTTCGTGACATTAATCCTTACTATTAATTTAAGACTAACAGAGCCTTGACGTTGTTTATTTGGAGGGAGGTGGCTAATATGACTCTGTGTGCCGGGCATTTGAAGTAAGATGCATCGACGTGGATTGCCATTGTGAGGAAGAAGGAAGAGAACGTCATCGATTTGCTGTAGTGAAGAATGGGGAAAGAAGGTTGTTGACTTGTCGTCACACTCGTATTTGCTTCTCATTCTTCAAACTCACCATTTAATAGGTAAGGGATCTGGTTCTTCTTCCTCTCATTAGCTTTTGATTCTTCAAATTTGGATTCTTCTTATTCTTTGAACACACTTTCTGAGTACTTAATCGAAAGGTCTAAGTAGATTTGTGTTGTTTAGAGTGTTGGTGGGGATCGGACGATAGGATTGTATCATATTTGGTGTTGCTTCTGACACTTCTCACTCTTCCTATGTAGATAAAAAATGTCTCAAACTGAATGTGGGGATCTATTGCTATTTAATCGATTGATGCTTGTTTGGGTTTGATTTGAGGGTTGTGATAGTTTTCTTTCTGTTTTTTTTTTCCTTTTGCTGATTGGATATCATTTATTTCTTCCTTTCTACCATAGAGACGTGATTAACTGGACATATATGTTGCAGCCTTTCGTCCAAATGTTAGTGCCTTGTATGAGTAAGATAAAAATACTAAAAATCACAGTCTTGTTGTGTAGGAAGCTAGGTAAAGCTTTTGCTATTATGAGATAGTTTTGAATGCGTAATGCGTTTTGTTTTGCTGTGTAGAAAGCTTGGTGCTTTGTTGCTGATAGTTAAGTGCAAGATCAGAGAGCTTAGGCAAGAAATTTGCAATTACAAGGTCAATGAGCTTGGTTGCTGATAATTGAAGTGCAAGATCAATGAATCCAGTGCAAGGCATGTAAAGATTAGGCTGATGCTAATTGCAATTGAATGGAATTGTTAGCTGTATGTTTTGAAAGTCCTTTTTGATGTGGATTAAGTGTTATTTCCAAGATGCAAATGTAATTGGCAGTTTGGAAGAATGGTGAAAATCTTTTTGATGTAGCTTGTAAGAACCTTTCATCATTGAACGGAAAAATCGATTGTTCATGACATACTTAATAATTGTGCAATGCGGTGAGATTATGTTCTTGCTGGGATAATATAGAGTTGACATGTGAGAACACAAATTATATTGCGAAGTTTGGTATGACTATGACATTACCATGACAGGAAATATTCTCGTTTGCCAAAGATAAGCGAATTTAGAACAAATTGTAGAATAGTTTTGTACTCCTCCGGTCCTTAATATAAGACCCAATAGTTGAGTTGGTTTTGGTCCTAAATATAAGACCCATTTCTCATATTTATCAATTTTCTCTAAATTACCCCTATAAATACTCCCTCAAACATAATCAAGTAAAAGAGGGAGATGAGGTATTAAGAAAAATGGTTATGGTGTTTTAGGAAAAATGTGTTACATTTTTTATAATTAACTAACTTACCTAACTTTCTTAATCTAATCAAATTAGTTAAATGGGTCTTATATTAAGGACCGAAGGAGTATTTTGTTTTTTTTGTTTTTGAATGAGAATAGTTTTGTATTTCATTAAATTAGTGACAAGATAAAGAAAAAAACCAAGAAAATGTGACAGCAACAGGAATGACAAGATTTTAGCTGCCAAATATATGCGTATATATATATATATGCATAACAAAATAATCACACACACATGTACATGTCAAGGTAAACTACAACTTGTCATTTGATAGCATCCAAAAGAATTTAACTAACAAATACATAGTCATTCCTCTATGCATAAAGCAACAGCTAAATATTGGCATATAAATTAAAGCCATATTCAAAAAAAAAAAACATGAAGTCACTTTTCACGTATCAAAAAAGCACAACCCGTAAAGTTGTTCAATATTTCTCCACTGGAATACAGCACACTACAATAAAAAGCGGTTGATCTACCACTTAAATTACAACAAACAGCATCTAACACTTTTAGAACCTACAACTAACAGTCCTATTCAACTGCAATCAACATCAGCCTATTCTTTGCATGACTTGCGCCAAGTTCAATGCTCTCGTGCTTAAGTTATCAGCAACCAAGCTCACTGATCTTGCACTTAAATTATTAACAACCAAGCACCAAGCTTCCTACATAGCAAAACGAAGCACATTACACATTCAAAACTATCACTATGGTCAAATTGAGAAATTGGAATAAAATTGCGTTTAATTCCTCGAAATAATTTTCCCTAGAATCAACTCTAAGTTGTCAAACTGAGTGTTTTTGTAGTAAAAAAGAAGCAATAAACAATTTTGAATTAGCAAGTATAGACCCTCAAACAAAACCCAAGCAAGCATCAACCAATTGAATAGCAACAAATCCCCCCACATTCGGTTTGAAACATTTTTACTACATAAGAAGAGTGAGAAGAGTTAGAAGCAAGACCCAAATCTGATACAATCGTCCTGTCCAATGCCGATCAAAACTTTGAGCAACTCGAATCTATTTATATCTCTTGCTTAAGTGCCCAGAAAGTGTTTTCAAAGAATGAGAAGAATATTTGTTGCTGGTCAATTAAAGAATGAGAAGAATCTAAATTTAGAGAAACAAAAGCCAATAAGAGGAAGAAGAATGAGATAACTTACGTATTCGATAGCGAGTTCGAAGAATGAGAAGCCAATGAGTTTTGTGGAACCAGATCCTTTGCTTTTTCTTTTTCCCCAATATTGTGCCCAGTACGCAGAGCCATCAGCCCCCTCCCTACAAATAAACGGTGTCACAGCACTGTTAGTCCTAAATCAATGGGAAGGACTAATGTCACAAACTGAAAAAACAGTGAGGATTCAATAAAAAAAAATTGAGGGACCTGATTAAAAATGAGATAAAACTACAAGGTCTGCATATATATATATATTTTCCCCTTTTTATTTTTATTTTTTATTTTTAATGAAACGGGTGGCAGGCTGCTCCTGCCACCTATTTCCTACGCCCCCAAAAAAATCCCCAAACGTAGCTCCACTCTTCTTCCCCCTCAAATATACGCTGAATGTCTCCCAAATTCACTAAGTAACTATTAACATTTAAGATGCCTATTATATATATTTTAATGCATTCAATGCTATGGAATATATTTTATATTAAAAATTAATAAAGTAGTATCAAACACCTAAAATATTTTTCAGTAATACTCAGTATTTTAAATTAATTTTTAATGTATTTGAAACTATAATATATATTTTAATATAAAATGTATAAAATCATGAAATTTTTTAATAGAACTAAAAATGGGTTAAGTAACATCCAACGTATTGGTGTCAAATATAAAATATATTATTCTGGCAAAAAAATATAATATATTATAAAAGCTAAATAATTAATTTAGAAATATTAAAAAAATAGTTAAATTAGTTATTTATAATAAATATGTATCGACTTATCTAAACTATCATTTTCAATCATATGTATGGAAACTATTCTTTAATAAAAATCCTTTAATGAATGCTACTTAACCAATTTAAGTTAGTTTAAAGAGTGTTTAGTGTTACCTCAAAAATAATTCAAAGTGGTGGATGATACTTAACTCATTTCTAAATTGCTACCTATTTTATTTAGTTTTAGTCTTTGCATCCATCATACTATATATAATAAGCATCTACAATGTTAATAGTTAGTTAATTTTGGGAGGCATTGTGCGTGTGAGCGGATATTTGAGGGGAGGGAGAGTGGGGCTAGGCTCGGAGAATTTGGGGAGGGAGTGCTCTGGCGTAGGAAAAGAATGGGAGGAGCCTGCTACCTTGTTCATTAAAAAAAAAAAAATTTAAAATTGAATGATGCAGGACTCGTTCTTTGTAATGAGTTCTGTGTGATTTCGAAATCATTCCTCCCAAGAGCGATTTTGAGTATAGTATTTGAGTAAATAATTTTTGTTGTGTAGTATTTTGCAATATTGTTTACTGTTTATAGCATTTTACTCAAAAAGCCTTTTCTAATCCTCTTCTTATCATGCCTCGTCCATTTTTTTCGGCTTAGGGTTTCACTCTGCAAATCTTTTAGGTAAGCAAAATGACTTTTTTCCATTAAACTCTCTTCATAAGAACTGTTCTACTCAATTAGATCTAATAATAGTGATTTTCTACTATTTATAGAAAATTTTTGGGTTTAGGGTTTGAAGCAGGTGTTGAGTTTTGATAACTGATGACCATGATATTGTAGAGCTAATTTAATAGATCATTTCTATCAGCTTTATTTTATTTATTAGTTGACTTGAGATTTTCAAATTATTATTTTAGATTAAAAGCTCATTATTTGTGAGAAATATAATATTTATACCATGAAAATTTTGATTACATTATTTATTTATGAATATTTGTGGTACTGTTGAATTTTGCTGGTTTAGTTTGGAGAAATGAGATTTTAGAATTTAAAATATAATAATTTCATATTTAAAAATTTTGGAATTTTTTTATTAAAGTAAATAACTTGAAGAATGTAAGTGAGTAATTTGGTTGTTAGGAAATTGCAAGTTAGCACTAAAATACTTCATTTTGAGTTATGAGAGTTTTGAGAATTTAGAATAAAAATTAGAAAGTTTAACTAATATATAAGCTTTTATTTATTTATTTATTTATTTATTAAGTAGCTTATATTAATATGTGATTATATTAATTTTGTAGATTAATTATTGGATTATTGGCTTGGGCACGGGGTTGACATTGTAATAACCCTTTTCATTGCTTTGACGAGATCTAACCACTTTCTGCTTGTTAAATGTGCTAATGAGTTGTTTATGAGTATTTTGCTATTTTGAAATAATGATATGCTATGTAGAACTTGAAGATATATGTTATGCCTTTTGAGCTATGAAAATTGTCTTGTGAAACTTTTGGAAGTATGATTGAGAAGTTGCAATAATGTATATTATAGAATTTATATCTTTAAAGTATGAGACTATGAATTATGCTGAAAAAAGATTGATATATTTCTGGTTATATTGTAATTAATTGGATGTTATTTGGATTTTGAGTTTAGTCCAGTTCTATCATGTGATAAGGCCACTATTGGTGTACATTATTTGGCTTCCTTTGCCCCTTATAGTAAGGGATACGTCCTTATAGCTTCTTATTCATCCCCTACAATGAGGCCCCCATGCAACACCTTATCTTTAGACCATATATGGAGCCAGAACATATCAATTGGAACCATATTACATGGCATTAAGCTTAAAAAACCATATTTTGAAAAATCACTTTCTTGAATGGTAACTCTAAAAAATTTTCCAACTTTGAAAATTCATAACTGATTCTAAAAAAAATCAAAATGAGGTGATTGTAAGTTCTATTTAAAGTTCATTAATTTCTCTATATAGGAAAAATACTCATTAGTCAATTACTTATTTCATTCTGGCTCTATTTTGTTCACAAAAAGTACTGTTTATTTGGTCAGTTCTTGTTTTTTCAGCTTTTTGTCTTAATTTTAAAAATTCATATCTTTTCATACAAAACTCCAAATTAGGTGATCTACTACTTCATTTGAAAATTAGAATGTGAAATTTAGATCCACCAAATTTTATGATTAGATTCCATCATTTGGTCATAAAAGTCGTAGCCTCAAATTAGGGTTTTTTAAGCATTTTTATCTCTTTTAATTGCTTTAACTTGAAAAATCCATCTCCCTAACTTCCATTTTTTCTCAGAAACCAGTCATACCAGCATGGATTATGTATCATAATACCATCCAAGAGGTAGGGCAACAATCTATACGAGCATTCGACATAGTATACATATCATTGTAGGGAATTGAAAGACGACGCGCAGCGGAAAACAACACAAAATTTTAAAACTTTTCAATCCCTTGCCCGGATCTACCGATCGCGTTTAAGTCAGGTAGTAAGAAGTATTACCTTCGGTGTTCGGTTTCCGAGTGGCTTGGTGATTCCGCTGTTCAGGATGCCTCTGCTCGCCTCCTTTATCGTTCGAAGTCGACAACTCCGGTCGGCTTCCTCTACCGGTATCCACACGAGTAGCCCTCAACCTCGAACGACGTGCTAGCGTCTATGTCCGTCTAGGGTTTTCAGAGAATCCGTCCACTCTTATCTCTCTTAGGCCGTCTCTTATCTGTTGGTGCTTTCACTCTCACTCTTCAAACCCTAGCTCCCTAATATCGAATATATAGGATGCTATAGTTATTATGAGTGATATTTTAATTTCGAAATTAATCCCAAATTAATTCCGAAATTAATACAATATCAAATATTGCATAATTAGATAAGAGAACAATTAAATAAATACGGTTTATATTAAATCCGTCTCACAGATTTAATTCACCTATTTATCTAATTCAAAAATAAAGATATGACGGAATTAATTTACATAGATCTAATTTATCCTTATAAATTAAATCTAACAATTAATATCTCTTATATTTATATATAATATATATATATATATATACGAATATATATATATACACATATACACGTCCACCCTATTTATTCATTGAATCTGGACATATCCTAGATTCAATGAATCTGGATATCATAACTCGTGTTGG
The DNA here is from genome assembly GCF_004799145.2 of Neltuma alba. NCBI lineage: Eukaryota > Viridiplantae > Streptophyta > Magnoliopsida > Fabales > Fabaceae > Neltuma > Neltuma alba. The sequence goes on along the minus strand of NW_021636452.1, from coordinate 183,370 downwards.
GCTATTTTGTGTGCGACCCTGTAGGCCAATATGAAGTTGGCAGTGGGCCATTAACTATAATGACTCACAAGCCGTAAGCGGTCTCTAGCAAGACATCATGACTACCCAAAACATATGAGGATCATTGAACGATGCAACCTTTCATACAACCATATCGCGTCCCTTTTGTCACACGACATTTTGGTCATGGACGAGGCATGGAGAACGTCATCCTCCTATTCATGACCGTTACTTTCTCGATCCCTGAGTAGTCTGAGTATAGAAACAGAACTACCTTTCCATTATAGTAAGGCCATATATTTCTCAGACTCACTCATTGAGGGGCCCAGTAATGTCTCTCTACGAATGTGAGGGACAAATTCCATCTTGACCATTCACATTCCTCCGCATGAAAAACCACTAAGCCTGAACATAGTCTTTATGATCACTCGGTCAAAAGTGACTTTTGACTAGGTCAAAGCTAAGCGTCTCTCATGTAGGAATCCATGATGATCTCAGGTCAAAGGGCACAGTGACATGGTTTGTATATGAGAGAAGCTTATGACTTAACCCATGCAGCTCTCTCATAGCGGGTCGGTCCAACACCTTGTACTCTTACATGTGCCTATGACTTTAATTTATATCTCTATATATCTTTAAAGTCATACTGGTCTTATTTCATCTTTGCTCCCACATAGATGACCGACCAGGGACATTTAGGATAAACCATGAGTTATCCAAGGATAGTCATCACAGTAAACATGCAAATAATATGATAACGTAATTAATAAATTCATAAATGAACAATGTTCAAAACATAATGATTGGCCCCTAAGGCACAATTTCCAACAATCATTACATAAATCCATTCAACTCATGATTACATAACATATGAAAATGCCCAACATTTTATGCAAGTTTCTTCTCAAGCATCCACATTCTTCCCTTTCTCCCTTGATGATCCAACCCCTAATAGTGTCAATTGTATATAAAAAGGGGTGAGATTTTAAAGAAATCTCAGTAGCAAAAAACAACAATTGTAGCATTAATAATACAAGGTTTATTCATGCTATACGCAAATCAACATTCTCACATGTTTATTTATATTTTCATGCCATAAAAAAAAAGCACATAATCATCTCATTAACAATTCAACTATATACATTGCCAAGGCATAAATACAAGGAGTTAAACACATTTCATCATGCGTAACTCAACCACATCATGGCATAGCATACATAGCAAAAATAACTAATGAAATTAAATACTAAAATTGTAAGTTCTTGCTACCTCTTATCAAGCTTTGCTCCTTAGTTCCCTTGGCTTGTTCTTGAGCCTCCTCTTGCTCAAATTCAACGACTTGGATGATTGCTTGATAATCCTTGATCTTTTTCCCTCCTTCTTCCTCTTCTCTTTTTCCTTCTCTCTTAATCGAATTTCTCCTCCTACTTGGCTTTTCAAGTTGGCCAAAATATTGGCCCTATGGGAGGGAAAAAATATTTATAGAGAAGCTTTGAAAACTTATCCCATGGTAACTTCAAGTTGCCATTTACCATAACCCTCACACTTGGCTTCATCTTGTGCTTAATCTCTTGTGATTTTGCTAAGTAAACTCTTTAGGTGTCTTGCTCATTTACTCCTTGCTGCTAGATGGTGAAACATCCTTACTTTTACCCACAAAGTACATGTTTGAAGTGAAATGGAGCACTCAGATCATAACTTAAGCCCAAAAATTAAAAAATTTCATTTAATTTTTTGGTACTGTTCACTGTGCATTTTTAAGATTACAGGTCTAACTTTGAAAAATCATAACCAATTCTAGAAAAATCATATGGAGGTACTCCAAATTTCTACTCGAAGCTCTTTCAGTACTCTTTAAGGAAAAAAAATCAAATTAGACTTATCTCTGGCCAATTTGTACAGTTTAATCTGTAAACATTACTGTTCAGTTGGTCTAATCTGGAACTTCCAGATTCTGTGTCTCAAATTTGGAAAATCATATCTCCTTGTGTACATATCCAATTGAGGTGATTTACCTCTCATTTTAAATCTTGGGATGTGTGCCATATGCCTACCAAATTTAGTAGCTTAATTAATTCATTTGATAGGTCAAACTAGAGTTGAAAACTAACTCCTCTAGGACCTACGTTTTATCTCTTAAACAATTTTTGCTTTAATTCTTTTTATTACTTTGGCATGCATAACTTGGCCTTATTCTTTCCCTTTCATTTCATATATTTCTGTTCATGTCATAAATATTTTAATCAATTTACATTGCATCATTGGCATCCATAAACATAATTTACATAATAGGAGAATTATACATTGAACATTAGTTTCACTCATTAATATTAATAATTCTCCACTTTCTTCTCCTTTCTTCTCATGCCATCATTGCCTGTCATTGATTGACTTAAATAGTTGGTTAGGGAGGGGTGAAATTTGAGAGAATCTCACTAGCAAACAATACTATATTAATCATACTAGATGGATATTAATGCATTATATGCAACTTGCTTATTCTTTTATTAATTAGTGACATATTAGCATGCTTAATGCTACCTACTTAATATGTGGCCATAGAGACATAATCTACTCATCATAAATAGTAGTTACAGTAGCCAAAACATGTCACAACAATATTCAAAAATCATGTACATAACAATATACAAGCATATTACATCAAGCAATGTTAATAGGTAAGTTCACTACCTTGCACCATAAACTTTCCTCTTGCTTTTCCTTTGACTCCCTTGACTTCTGAACCATGAGAGCTTTCGGTCAACATCATCAAACATCCTCTTAGATGTTCTAAAGTCCTAAACATAGCCATATTGATCATAAATCTATTAGGACCAAGAGATTACATATTGTTCTAAAGGTTCAAGACTAGCTCTCTTGAACTTAACCTTTCCTTTTAATTTTTAGATTAGTGTTCTAGCTTTGTAACAATTATTCTCTTAGACCAATCCTACACAATTTTACCCAAGGAATCCAAATATGAGCTTGAATTTATGAAAATCTAACTCATTCCCTTCCAAACTGTTTTGGTCGAAAGGTATGGATTAAAAATCCTAACTTTCCAACTTTGATTCTAATGCTTCCAAAGCTTATGCTTTAGGTTTACTCTACACAATTTTCCATTTTAAATCCATTGAAAACCTTAAAATCATCAAAATCATATCCTAAGGTGCATAACCAGATCGAGCTGAATAGTACACCTAAAAACCATATCATATAATCTTTCAGATTTCAACACAATACCACTTGAATCAAGCTATAATCAATGACTTTAGACTAGGTTTAACACCAAAATTATCTTCCCTCATCCATAACAAATTTTGGCCAGCACCTCACCTTAGGGGAATTAATATTTTTCAACCACAAAACTCAAGAAATCAAAGCAAGAAACAAGGTAGAACATCCTACTAACCTTGTATCTAAGCTTGGTTGATCAAAGGTAATTACTTTCCTCTTGATTGCAATTCAAGAAATAAATTTGCAAGAGTTTCCCCTAAGGTGGCCAAAAATGGTCTTGTGTGAGGGGACAAGAGTTCTATTTATAAGCCATGCCATAACTACTTGCCCTCTAAGTTCACTCAAATTACAATGCTTAGGTGTTACTTGATTATGGCTTCCTGAACTAATTTCCATGCTTATAATAAATCCAAGTGAAATTGAATTTCAAAGTCAAAATCCTCTCCATTCTTGGCTTGACAAGTGGCACTAAAATCTCTTCTATTCATAGCTTGACAAGTGGCACATTTCTAGCCAAGTAAAAGACAAGAGTGCACTTTACCGGTCCCTTTTCTCGATTTCAGTCCCCTAGAGGATTGAAATATTTGTCACATCACTTTTGTCTTATTCTACTACCTCTCCTCCTCTTTAATGCCTTCATATGTTGTCATAATTACCCCACATGATGCATTAATGAGCCATTATTGCTTTTGTCTTTTCTTTAGATATTTTTCTCTATTTACTTAGTTCTCATTTTTCGGGGTTTCTTCATGGCTTTTTGGAGCTCCAAAAATTATTCTGTCTGCTACAAAAATTCCTTTTACCTTTAGAAAAAATCTATGAATTTTCTCAAGCCATGAATCATCCTGTAGGCCCCACTTAAAAATCATTCTTTAAAATGCCCTTTTATCGGCATAATCAGGCTTTATATTTTATTAAAGCTATTCTACTGGCCTTCTGGGAGTAGGACTAATTTTATAAATTAGTATAACCTTTTAACTATTTAACCTCATTTTTTCATATATTTTTTAGGTATTTTGCTATCTCAAATAATTACTTCAAACGGTATACTTTTTAACAGCCATAATCTTATAAATTCCATTTAAGTTGCCTCAGGGATATTTTCATCATTTCTCTTCACAAAAGAGTCTTAGAATAATATTTCTCATTTTTTGAGATTTTTTTGGAAATTTTTTGTATACTTTTCATTTTTATCCCTATTGGCCAAAGCTTTTTGAAGTTACAATTTAGTCCCTACTTAGACTTAACCTCATATAACATCTCTTTGAGGCTTCTAACTTAACCTTTGGCCTGTATCTAGCCTCTTTTTTCTTTCTAGGCCCTTGACACTCTCCTGGAACTTTAACATTACTTACACGTTTGCCCCCTAGTAACTTTCTTACCTTGCAGTTTAGTCCCTAGAATTGCTTTGACTTCCTTTCTCTTTTTTGGGACTTCTGCTCCGAAAGGCTTAGTAACTTACCTATTTTGAGCTACTCCCAGGGCTCTTAATCCTAAAAATTAGGATGTGACAGATGGTGCCACCTCATATGCCACTTAATAACAAGTGTAAAAACCTAATTTTTTATTAAATAATTTTGTTCTTCTAAGCTTAACCCTTTAACAAATTGTATTATTCTATTCATGTCCTCTCTCCATTTTTGGTGCCAAAGTGTGTAGAAAAATTGGAAAAGAATTTCCTCTGACCATGCTTTAAGTTATTTCACCGCATAATTTCCTTATATTGGCTAAATTTTTCCTAGATCCTGTCTAATCTAGCACTTTTAAAAATTCATTTTCTCTACATCAATAATTTTTTTTTAATGAGGAGAGGTTCATCAATTTTCTTAGGTCAAACTTTGACTTGTAACTTCTTCTATTCAATTTTTTTTCTTGAAATTGGCCTTTTACCGATATAATTTGGCTTTAAATATTTTAAAGCTCACCTCTGCACTTCCAGAGATTGAAAATAATTTTACAATCTATAATAACATCTCAACTAGTTTTTCTCACTTTTTTATGAATTATTGACACCTTTGCATGATCAAAATAATTCAATTTGCCCAATTTTTTTCTTAATTAGCCAAAATACCAATAATTACCAAAAATTCTAAAATAAATTATTTTTACTCTTTTTTCACCTTTTAGACCATAAATACTATTCTAGACCCTTTATTTTATTTTTTTCATGAATTTTTGAGAATTTTTAGGGATTTCAAGCATAGTTTCCAGTTTTGCCCTTCCAAACCGAAAATTTCAAAATGACAATCTGGTTTCTCCCTGGGTTTCACTTCAAAAGTCATTCTGTCTCTATCTATACTATACTACCTGGTGAGCTCTCCCTTTTAGTCACCTCAAGGATTCAAAACAAATAACTGGAAAGAAATATGCAATAAAGTGGCACAATCCGGGTCATATCACTTTAGGGAGCCGATATGAAATGATTACCTAAGTAAACTATATGCAAAATCAGGCAATTTAGGGGGTTTTTGTTTTATCTATTTCTCAATGAATTCAAATGACCTGTTTATGAATTTTATCTTTTAGAATGCATTGAAATGGATGATTTGGTTAAATGATAGAAATAAAACACAAGGCTTTAATAATGATATGAATGCTCCTCTCTCACAATGACTTAGGCTTTCCTCACTTCAAATGAATTAGGAGTTGGCTAGCAATTAAAACACCAAGAGCTACCTCTTAGCCTAGGCCTAAATGAATCAACACATACCAAGCCACCTTGAATATGAATTAACCACAATTAGGTTTCTAACTAGCAAAATTGGAATCAAGAACTGCATTAGACACATAAAAGGAATCTGACAATTAAGCCAACTTAGATTGTCATTAGATAGTATCAACAATTCCAAAGCAAAAGCTATACCAAGTCAATTATAAGAAATTGAAGATATGAAAGCTCAAGTATTAAACACAAGTCTTGAAATTCCAAAGACACACAATTAAATCCCTAACACAAATATAATCCGATACAATCCGTCTAATAATCAAATAGCATTCTTAAGACCTAAGAAGTACTATACAATGAAGGAGAAGAAATTTAATAAGTTAAAAACTCCCCTAGGTTGCCCCAAGCTCTAGCCACTGCCACTGTGAGAGAAGAATGAGAAACCTAGCCACTCATGAACAAAATCTTCACTTCACTAAGTTCCAATGGACGTCCTTCTATGGTAGATTCAAGAAAAGGTGCGAAAATGGTGATGGAAGTGTGGAAAAACTCAGAAACATAGAGAGAGAGAGAGAGAGAGAGGGAGGAAAAGAGAGATGCAAAAATTAGAGAAAAAGAGTGATGTGATGATCTGAATCTATCTTCACTTATCCCCCTTAATCTAAAGGTATTTGGGCAAAAAAACCAAGGAGAAATACTAGCTGGACCGAGCAAGTTGATGCATCAATGGGATTCTTTTTCATCTGTCGAAATGCACACAATTTGATATATTCAAATGCAGATTTCGGTCCTTTGACCGTGGCGCACCCGAAAGACACTGTTTGGATTAGTAAATCTGCGTCCCTTACTAGATATGTTCACCACAGCAAAATAAAAGGCGTACCATAGTGATCCTTGGTATAATAGTTCTTTCTTGATTTCTTCAATGTTTAATCACCTATAATAGTCAAATTAAGCTCATAACCATCTAATCCAAAGTATATAGGATACATAAGAGCCAATAAATGAATAAAATTCCAGAATTATCATATAAAAATACATAATTGACTCTTACACTCTTGATACATAAAAACCTCTAACTTGATCCAAATTACATAATTAAAATCCACAAAAGCATAAGTTTGGACTAGGAAATATTCGTTAATAATGGGACTTGTCAACTCCTCCATACTTAACCTTTTGCACTCCTGGGCAGAAGAGAGAGCAACAAATAAGCCTAATAGTTGCAATGGAAAGATCAAACAAGGCTAATAGTAATAAAACATTTAATTCAAGTAACAATTATCTTCAACTCAACACAACTCATGGAATATTTTAATGCAAAGAAACTAACTATGGCAATAGAATGATCAAGGAATAGAACCTAAAGAACTCACAATGGTTGAAGTGTTTCACTCATCTCACAAATAGCATAGGTCATTTCACTCTCATCCTCCTAAGCTATGTCCTACTATAGGCTTGTAAAGATTTTGCTATCTTCACCACTAGTATACTATAGACCTATGATCAAGGGGACTTCATAAGGTTGTAATAATGGAAAACTGGCCAAATGGAATGGATAGTACAGTAGGCAAAGATTATGCATGTGAAATGAGAAGATGGTAGCTCATAATAATCACTAATGAGATCAACCATGCATTAAAGCAATTAAAAGTCTATGTTCCCCTTGACCTATATGAACATGTGACTACACATTTTATTCTTCTTTCTTTTTTTCTTTTTTTTTGTATGCCTTTTTCTTTGTAACTTTTGGCTTTCTTCTTCTCTTTTTTGTTCTATTCATTTCTTTTTATGGCCACAAAAACCAAAGTTTACATCTATGAATGATTATCATACATGTTCAATTCCTAAGTGAATTTAAAAGTCTCATGATGTATCCCTTAAAGGTTTGACGATCCAAAATGAATCCACATGTACAACAATTACCTATAATGATGGAATTAATGAAAATGAATGGTCCAAAAGGGGTAAGCAAAGGTTAAAATGACATGTCTTGTGTTTGGGTTTGAAAAAATTTAGAAAAGAATGCCCCTATCATTTCCACAAATCTAAAGTATTTATATGATTTTGAAAATAAATCTAGACAAGTTCTAGAGGATGACTAGAATTAGGAAGGAACACACAGTATAAGAAAATAAATTAAGGCTTAAAATCCTTTCAACAAGGTTATTCCAATATGTACTATCCTTATGATCAAACTATGTACTCAAGCTCGCAAAATTGCATCACAATCATTCCACTTAAAGCATTAAGCAAAGATTCATGATTAGATAAATTAAATGTGTCACATCCCGCAAAATCTAACCTTGATAAGGGGGATGAAAAACTAAGTTAAGGGCCAATAGGAAAAGTAAACTAACTAAAGAAGCCAAGCATGATATAAAATCCAGAAAGAGTCCGGACTGATATTTTCAAAATTATCAGTTTACGAAGGGCAAAATGAAAAAATTTGAGAAAATTTCCAGAAAATTTCCTAAAAATAGAAAATTAGTAAATTAGAGATTTTGAAACCTTAATAAAGGCCTTAAAAGCAAAAATGGTGTGAAAATAGTTTATTACGGAATTTCCTTAAAACAAAGGTTTTTCAGAAAAATAGTAAAAATTGAGTAAAAATAATTATTTTAAATATATAGAGGCCTCAATAATTCTTGAAAAAATATGAGAAAATTATTTAAGGATTTATTTGAATTCATATAATTGATTTCAGGCCCTGAAAGTGCAGGAATTAATTTGAAAATATTTATTACCAAAATCTTATTGGTAAGGTGCTATTTCAGATAAAATTCAAAATAAATAGTTAGAGGTAGAGATAAATTTCAAAATTTTTTAGAGAGCTTTCCTATATTAAAAAGAAGTTTTTGATAGAGAGAAATGAATTTTTGGAGGGCTAGAACTATTTTTGAAAATAGTAACCAAAATAATGAGTTTTGGTTAGAAATTAATAATTGCAATTGGGCCACACTTTTTCCTCCTTTTTAAATCATATTTGGGCTTCATATTGGGTCAAGAGGGCCCAAAATTTTTGTACAAATAATGGCCCAACAATTAAGGAGTCTTAAGCCCAATTCAACTTTATCAATAAAAATATCAAGAAACAAGACACTTGGCAAGATTAAAAAATTTGGAGCATGTGATGAAGGGAACATGGCCTCTTAAGTGGCAAAATCTAATGCCACAAGTGAGGAGAGGGGGTTCAGACTTTTGTTCTATAAACACCCCCCATGTTAAGCATATTTCGGCTAAAATAGAGAAAATAGGGGGAAATTCTGTCCAATTCAAAACTCAACTCCAAACAGCCCCTAACACCCTCTAAATTCAAGAAAAATTATCAAGCTTCAAGTTAGGATCCATTAAGGTATGTCCAAACTTGATTTTAGTTGGATTTAAGGGTTGTTTTGATTGATATTTCATCACAAATCCCATGGTGCCGTGCTGTAACATTTCAGCTTGATTGAGGAAGCATTAGGGAAGGATATAAACCATGAATATGAGCTTGGAATTACATGTTTAATGGAGTTTGTTTTAATGTGATTTGATGATTTCAATGAGTTTAAAAAGTATTTTTGTGTAAGAAAACACCAAGAAAAAGTGTTTAAAATTATTGGAATAAAAAATAAAAATTTTGAAAGCTATACTACCCTATTTGGCCAAGTCAAAATGGAAGAGAAAGAATGTGATTTTGTAAAATCTTATTTGATATTTAGATTCTACATGAAAAATTGTATAGGAATGGCCTAAGAGATTGATTGAAATAAAGAGGGAATAATTACATCAAAAATCAAGGAAACAAGGGTTTAATTAAGCTTAATGTCAAGTATTAGTGTTTATGCTTGAATTGTTAGTAATTTGGAATGTGTTTGTCCTTGGAATGATAGGCACATTGCAAGGAATCAAAGAGGAGCACAATTTTCCTAAAGATGCCGAATTGATTAATTAACCAAGAGGTACCATTGAACTCATAATTTGATTGCTTTCTTGCTTATTTAAATGTGTATGTTTTACTTGATTGATGTTGCCATGATGTGATTGAGTAAATTATGTGATAATGTATGGAATTATATGTTGAATGTGCCTTGGCAATATGTATGAAGAATGGCTTAATGGCTTGATCAATTGCTCTCTTCCCACGGTAAATGATATATACACATGAATCGTTGTATAATGATGTTGATTTTATATGGACATGTCACATTTTTACATAGCATGAATTGGATAATGATTATGGTTCTTTGCAATTGAGATTTTTATGAAATCTCTCATTCTTTAATGTCCAAAATTCACCATCTAGGAGTTGGACCAAGCAAAGACAAAGGAAAGGAGGTTATTTTGGGAGACAATTGATCAATATGCCTCTTTGAAACAAAGTTTGTAATTATTTTGAATTATTGTAAATTATGTTCAATATTTACTTTAGTGATCAACAATGATATATATATGTGCATATCTGATCAAGAAGTCATGTTTTCATGTGGTATGAGTGATTAAAATGGTTATATAGATTAAAAAGGAAAGAAAAACCAAGAATAGTAACTTAAAGGGATAAACGTTGACTTTTTAAAGGTAAAGTTTGACCAATGAAATTTTGTGTAATTAGTTGAGTCTGGAGCTAAAATTGGGCAAGCTTATATATATATATATATATATATCATTTTTAGCTTTAAAAAAAAGTGGTATTTCATTTTGTACAAAGTTATGTCCTTCCAAAATTGGGTATAAATTCTGAAAAATAAAAAATTTACCAAATGAATAGTATAATTTTGAGTGAAATCTAGGATTACTGAGTGAGTTCTAGATGCTAATGAGTATCTTTTCTTTGAAGATCATGTCAAGAGCTTTTCATAGAACTTGGAACCATCTCATTTCGATTTTTCTGAAATTAATTATGAATTTTCAAAGTTTGGCCTTTATTAGGGTTACAATGAATAATGACCCGAATTTATGAAATTTCAAAGTTTAAATTTTCCCAACTTTAAGCCATAAGAAATTATTCTAAGTGGTTCCAATTGAGGTCAAATGAGGTCTAAAAGTAAGGTGTGACATTTTTGGTATTAGAGCAAAGGTTCTGGACTGTTGTTTGATGTTATAAATTGCTGTTGGTTGTGTTATGTTATTGGTTCTTAAGTGAATTGGAATTGAATTGTGTGTTATATGTAATTGTTGGATTGTGTATTATAAGTTGAATTAAGTGTGGGAAAAGAAAATGGCTTATTGTGAGAATAGTGATTCCGGAGTCACCATTAACCAAAGAATGCCAGGGGAAGATTTTCTGGACTGGTGGTTTTTAAGATGGTTGGTACCAGAGGAAGATCCTGCAACTCCCCTAGGATACCATGATTGGCCCAAGGACAGGGCAAAGTGTAACATCCCGATTTTTGGGCCTAGAAGTATTAGAAATAGCCTGAATGAGATAGACTACCAGACCCCTTTTTAGTAGAGGTCTTAAAGATGAGAAAGAAAGTTAAAGCAGTTTTAGGGACTAAACTGCAAAGTGAATGTTTTAAGGGGCTAAAGGGTAATCAAAGTTAGAGGCTCCAGTAAAGTCTCAAAGGCCCAGAAAGAGAAAATAGGCTAGATACAGACCACATGTTAAGTTAGAACCCTCAAACAGATGGTTTTATGAGGTTGAGCCTAAGCAGGGGTAAAACCGTAAATTCAGAAAGTTACGGCCATCAGGGGTAAAAATGAAAAGTACTTAGAAAATTCTAAGAAAATCCCAAAAAATGGGAAATAATATTCTAAGGCTCTTTTGTGAAGAGAGATGATGAAAATACCCTTGAGGTAACTTAAAAGGAATTTATAAGTTTATGGCTCAATTTGAGATGTAGAGGTAGATTTAATTGTTTGACTCATAAGGAAACCTCAGAAAATTATGGTAAAATGGGGATGTATGATCTAAGAGACTATAGAAAATTATAAAATTAGTCTCATCCCCAGAAGACCAGTAAAATGGCTTTGAGAATACTTAAAAGCCAGTTGTGCCGAAAAAGGGCATTTTAAAGAATGATTTTTAAGTGGGGCTACAGGTTGAGTTATGACATGAGAAAATTCACAGTTTTTCTTTAGAATATGAGGAATTTTATGATATTTTTGGATAAATTTTTGGAGCTTTGGATTGAATAAAATGCTCCAGTCAAATATTAAATAATTTTGTCCCCTAAATAGGAGACAAAACCAAAGAAAATATCTAAGAGCCATCATGATGATGCTGAGTCAGCATGCTGATTCATCAAACGTAATCATAACACCGACGAGTCATCATGCTGAGTCACCAAGCGTAATCATGACACCTACGAGTCATCATGCTGAGTCACCAGAAGATATTTATGGACAGCATAAAAATCAAAACGCAGTACGGGAATATTTTAGACAGTCTTTTGTCTACCCGTTATAGTGAAATCTCTACTGCATGACTCAGTAAGGTTAAGTAGTCTGTCAATAGAGCTAATTATTTTTCCCTCTGCTCCTCTAAGGTGGCACCATATATGTACTTATTAAGATGAGAAAATAGTGTCAGAACATGTCCTGGTGGTACAGGGTAAGTCAGGACTCGAAAAGTATCCGATATGGTGCAAGATTGGCTTGATAAGTTGAGAAATAATTGAAAAAATATTTTTGCACGAATTTCCATTTATTTTCTCCCTATTTTAATGCCATAAATGATGAAAGGACATGAAAGTGACAAGTGTACGGTTAGATGAGAAAAAGAAAATATTACGTGTACGGCTAGATGGATGACACATGTACGGTCGGATGCAAGACACGTGTTCGGTCAGATTAAAGGCATGTGGCTTGATGATGTAAGCATGATATCATCATGATGAGGCAAGCATGATGTCATAGGACACTTGTCATCGTAAGATCAAAAGAGAAAATGGACGGTCCAGATCGAGCCACGTATTTTTAAGATCAACGGTCCAGATTCAGTCTGCTTTTCTATAAATACCCCCTCCCCTCCCTACCATTTCGTCCAAGCATAAGAATCCATGGGGAAGCTCTTGCAAAATGGTTTCTAGAGAGAGAAAGAAGAGAGAGAAAGAAAGGCCAAGTGGTTCCAAGCCAGATCAAACTCTAAAACAAGGTATGTAATGGTTATAGCACCTGATTTTATGCCTATTTCGGATTAGTTACTGTGCGTATCTGATTCTGAAATTTTGCATGCTTAAAGTAGACTCTGTGAGATTTAAATCCATAGGTAGAACACTTCATTTGGATATGTGTACGATTTATGGTGATTTTTCAAAGTTAGGGTTTGAAATCTGGAAACAGTGTTGAACTTTTGGAAGAGTTTTGAGTTCCGTGCAATTCCGGTGCTATTCGGCATAGAATTGGTTCCTGAAACTAATTTTCATGTAAATTTAACTTAAGGAGGTTTCAGTGAGACTTGGAAGCATTCAATTTGGATTTTTATAGAATTAATTATGAATTTCCAAAGTTGAGCAAAAATTCTGGAAATTCTGCGTGAACAGTACCCGCGAAGCAAAATTTTCAGATTTGGTATTCTTGAATCTAAGGCCATCTAAAGTGGTCCTAATTGACAAGAAATGGATCTTAAGGATGGAAAATGATAATATTTATGTTAGAAAAGTTGGAAAGAAAACCCTAAGACTAAGAGAAAGGGTTGAGGTTCAAGAAAGCTAGTCTTGAACTTTATGTAATCTAGTAGTCCTAATAGATTGTATGATCAATGTGACTATGTTTAGGACCTTTGGAACATCCAAGAGGATGTTTGGTGATGTTGACCAAATGTCCACATGGTTGGAAAGACAAGGGAATCAAAGGAAAAGCAAGGGGAAAGCCATGTTACAAGGTAGTGAATTTACCTATACTGTGTGCTTGATATGTATGCTTGCATGATGTGATTGTGTTGCCATGATGTGACTAAGCTATGATGAAATGTTTGCAAAGTTATGTTTACAAGTTTATGTTATGTTTTGCCTTGGCAATATGTTATGGAAGCATGAAACGCTTTAGCTTACTTTCCATGGCATTCATGTGTTAATGTTATAACATGTCATGCATGTGCATTATGTCTTGCATGCTTATGGGTAGTGTTTGCTACTGAGATTCCCCCGAATCTCACCCCTCCCTAACCAACCATTTAGGTCAATCAATGATGGGCAATAATGGCATGAGAAACAAGGAGAAGTAAGCGCAGAATTATTCTTGTTAATGGATGAGACTGTTGATAAATGTATAATTCTACTATTTTGTGAACTATGTTATGGATGCCAATAATTCCATGTATTTAATTATAATATTTATGGCATGAATGAAAGTGTATGAGCATGAATGGGAAAGAGCAAGGCCATGTTATGTATGCCAAAGAAATAAAAAGAATTAAAGAGATGTTAAGGGATAAAACGTAAGTCCTGGAGCAGTGAGTTTGTAGCTCCAATTTGACTTATCAAACGAGTGAGTTAGGTCATAAGATTTGGCAAGCAAAGATATCTGATGTTTCTCTTTAAAATTAGGGGTAGTTTGCCCGATTCCGATAACCGAGCAGAAAGTTATGCCTTTCCAAAGTTAGGCAAAAATACAGTGAAATCCGAAAATGACCAAATGAACAGTAACTTTTCAAAGGAAATTGAGCTTGAATTTCAAGGCAATCAGTTCAGAAACTATTTTTCCTTAAAATTTTATCCAAAGAGCTTTCTTTAGAACTTGGAATCACTCAATTTTGATTTTTTTACAATTAGTTATGAATTTTCGAAGTTTGTCACATTTTAAGGTGACAATGAATAGTAACCCGTAAATGAAAATTTTCAAACTTGATTTTTCATCAATTGTAGCCTTCAAAAGTGATTCCAAATGCTTCCGCAAGGAAAGTTAATTGATTTAAACATGAGGTGTTACACAAAGTCTAGTGTAGCCTCCAACCAAATCAAAGAAGGAGAGCTACAGGATGATGCACAGAGTACAGTAGGACCCAGACCCAACCCAGATGAGGCAGGTCCTAGTGGAATCAAGGGTATACCCATCACTGTAGTAGGTCCAAGTGACATCAAAACGAAAGATTTACCAGTTAAGAAAAGACTACTGCTTGTAAAGAAAGAGTTCAAGAGTTACGATGACATCTTTAGGGAATTCATAGAGCTGGGAAGGCACATTGACAGATTCCAAAACCAGTATGCCTCAATCTATTTAGATTATTTTTATTATGCTTGATTGCTGCATAATGAGGTAGTGGAAAAAGACCCTCCGAACACACATGATACCTTATAGGGACAGGCGTTGATAGATTCACTATCCAGGACTCGTGTATGGCAACTCGAGGTCCAAAAGATCTATGATAGCCCAGCTCACTATACCTTTAATCAGTTACTAAATGATTTAGAGATTTTTATTGTCTCCATATTTCCATTTCCTTTTGTGCCCTAGATGTTGACTATATATGTATATGGTTGTGACTGGTTGACTATAAACTAACTGTGCTAAACTATTATATATAGTTAAGTAATGTATAAAGTATCTATTGCATATCAATAATGCCCTCATTCCTTTTGTAGTTAAAGGAAGATAAAGTAAAATGGTGAGAACAAGACGTGGAGCTCATGCAAGAGAAACATCTCCTAGACTCCCTGTTAACCCTATCCAAACCATAATGGATAGACTTGAGGAGCAACAGCAGACCATGAAGGAAATACAAGTTGCACAGGTTCGCTAAGAACAAGAACAAGATGCTGCTATAGCTAGAGCAAAAGCAGCAGCAGTAACACAGTTGCAACAACCCAGCCAGGGAGTAGCTAGGGTAGCCTAATCAGTCCAACCTCAACCAGTCCAACAACCCCAACAACCTTAGGAGGGGATTGTTGAGCAAGCACAAGCTGCTGCAGAACCTGATAGTCTGCAACAATGGATAGTACGCTTTGTGTCACATCCTGCAAAAGTTAACCCTGACAATAGGTATAAAAAATTAAGTGAAGGGACAATATGGAAGGTAGACTGTCTGGCAAAGCCAGACATGACATAAAATTCGGATAGAATTCGGACTGATATTTTTGAAATTATGAGTCCAAGAAGGGCAAAATGGGAAAACTTGAGAAAAATTCCAGAAAATTCCTAGAAAATGCTAAGAAGGTAAATTAGAGGTTTTGGAACCTCAATTGAGGCCTTGAAGGTAAAAATGGTATGAAAATAATTATTTACAAAATTTCCTGAAAACAGAGGTTTTTCGGGAACAATAGTGAAAATTGAGTGAAAATAATTATTGTTAATATTTAGAGGCCTCAATAATTCCAAAAAAAGGGGGATAATTAGCTAAGTATTTATTGAAATTTATAAAATTGGTTTTAGGCCCTAGAAGTACAGGAAATTATTTTAGGGGATTTATTTCCAAAAGTTTTACCGATAAAGCCCTACTTGAGAAAAATTCAAAATAAATAGTTAGAATTGAAGAAAAATTCTAGAAATTTTTAGATTGTATTATTTTATTAAAAAAGAATTTTTCATGGAGAAAAATATAATTTTGGAGGTCTCAAAAAATTATGAAAGTGATAGAGGAGCATGGCATGATCAAGCATCAAAGGAAGACCAAAACACGGAGCGTGGAGCCCAAGCTAAAAGATGGAAGTCCAATATTCTAAAAGACCCATTACAAGGCATTGTAGGCCCAATGACAAGAGCAAGGATCAAATCTATGAAAGAGGCGCTGAATTGTTTGATAAAAGATCTTAAAGAGTTAGAACCCATTTATTTGGAAGAAGCATCCCTCAATCAGCCCATCAAGGGTCCAAACATGGTGATTACATTGCTAGAAGCCAAACAAGATGATGTACAAGGCCTATGTGTAGTCCAGATTGAAGAATTCACTCAAAATACCATGTGACAAGCATGTGCCTTGGAGGAGGAGCATAAGTGATGTCTAAGAATATTCAAGAAGCATCAAGAAGGCGTCTTTATGTATTAGTTATGGTTTAATTTCGTTTTTTTAAGTTTCCATTTTTATTTGCATTAAATAAGGCCTTTTGGTCAAAGATTGCATAAGAATATTTTAGGTTAGTTTCCTATTTTTAGGTAGCAGCCTTTTTCTTCAAAAAAAGGTAATTTCCTATTTCCTTTAGCCTTAATTGGTGCCAACCAAGATAGTCAATCATCATTAAGGCACATTTATGGCATTTATGACCTAGGGTTTTTTTGATTCTAGATTGTTCTTTTGCTGCCTATATAAGGCTACGTTTTTTGTAATTGGGGATCAGATTTGAATGAATGAATTTAGAGAATTTTATTTCTCTTGAGTGAGCTTTGCTTGCCGCCTCGTATTCTTGTGGGAATACTCGATTGTATCAAGGACTGATCATCCTTGTGGTGTCTCCATGGCGACAGGTTCTCTTAAGGTCCTACCTTTGATCGTTCGTCTAGTTTCCTAACTTGTTTCTAGCCGATCCGTATCTGTACCTTATATCATTTGGTATCAGAGCTAAGGTTTGCTAGAATTCAAGTTCTATCCTTTTATCTGTTATTTCTGTTTTCTTGTTTCATCTTCTTAATTCTATCATTCGTTCTTCGTCCCTTGCTTCCATCAATTTGTTTCTTCGCCTTTCCACCTCCTATTTGTGTTTTTTTTTTGTGACTTTCTGTGTTCCTTTGAGCAGCAAAAAAAAAAAAAAAGAGAAAAAAATTGGTGCACCAAAAAAAAAAAAGTGTTGTGTTGTGAAAAAAAAAGGGAGTCCTAAAAAAAAAAAGAAAAAAAATCCGAAAATTCAAAAAAAAAAAGAAGAAGGAGAAGCTGCAGATTTGATAAAGGAAGTCATTTTGGGAGAAAATTGATTAATGTGCCTCTTTAAACAATGTTTATAATTAATGTGGATTATTATGAATTATGTTGAATATTTGCATTAATGACTAAAGACATGTGAATATTTGATCAAAGGCTCTGTTTTAGTATTGAATTGTTGAGTGGATTGATGATTTGAATCGAGAAAGAAAGGAAAAATCAAGAATGGTGACTTAAGGGATAAAAGTTGACTTTTAAGGGCCAAGTTTGACCAATGAGATTTTGAGCAATTGATTGAGTCTAGAGTTGAAATTTGGGATGTTATAGATCTCATTTTTAACTTTAAAACAAGTGACAATTCATTAAATTTGGAGTTTTGTATAGAAAGTTATGCTCTTCCAAAGTTGCGCATAAATCCTGAAAAATTGAAAAATAACCAAATGAATAGTACCACTTTGAATAAAATCTGGGATTGATGCATGAGTTCTGCATGGCAATGAGTATTTTTTCTTTAAAAAGCATACTGAGAGCTTTCTATAGAACTTAGAACCATCTTATTTCAATTTTTCTAGAAATAGTTATGAATTTTCAAAATTTGACCTTTATAAATGTTACAATGAATAGTAACCCAAATTTAACAAAACCTAAAGTTTAAATTTTTTTCAACTTTGAGCAATAAGAAATGGTTCTAAATATTTCCAATAGAGTTCAAATGAAGTATAAACATAAGGTGTGACATTTTTGGTTTAAACATAAGATGTGTCATTTTTGGTATCAGAGTAAAGGTTCTGGATAGTTGTTTGATACTATGAACATTGTATATTGTATACGTTACTGGTTGTTAAGTGATTTGGATTATGTGTTATATGCAGTAGTTAGATTGTATGGTATAAGTTAAATTAAGTGTAGGGAAAAGAAAATGGCCTGATGTGAACAAAGTGACTCTAGGATCACCATTAATCAAAAGATGCCGGGGAAGACTTTCCTGACTGTTCCTACGATGGCTAGAACCAAAGGAGGACCCTACAACTCCTAAATATTATGACAGGCCTGAGGATAGGGCAAGGTATGTAGCCTCTAACAGGGTTAGAGAGGGAGAGCTACAGGACGATACACAAAGTGCTATAGGACCCAGGCCTAAACCGGATAAGGCAGGTCCTAGTGGGATTGAGGTTGTGCTAATAACTGTTGTAGGTCTAAGTGACGTCAGAACTAAAGATTTACCTATCAAGAAAAGACCACTGTTAGTAAAGAAAGAATTCAAGAGCTATGATGATATCTTCCAGGAGTTCATAGAGCTGGGAAGGAACATGGAAAGGTCTTAAAACCAGTATACCTTGGTCTACTTGAACTATTCTTATTATGTTTAGCTGCTGCATGATGAGGTAGCGGAAGAGGATCCCTAGAATACCGATGACACGTTATGGGGACACGTATTGATAGATTCACTACCCGGGACTCATATATGGCAGCTCTAGATCGAGAAGATCTGTGAGAGCCCAGCTTACCATACTTTTAACCAGCTATTGGATGATTTAGAAGTTTTTGTTGTTTCGACTTTCCCTTTTTCTTTTACACCTTAACTGGATGACTGTACGTGCTTATAGTTATGACTGGTTAACTATTGATCTGACTGTACTAGACTGTTGTGTATAGTTAAGTAACATATGAAATACTTTTACATATCGCTAATGTCCCCATTCTTTTTGTAGTTAAAGAAGATAAAGAAAAATGGCAAGAACCAGACATGGAAGGGGTCGTGCAAGAGAACATTTCCTAGACTTGAGGAAGAGCAACAGAATATGCAGAAAATACAAGCTGCACAGGTTTACTAAGAATAGAATGGGATGCTGCTATAGCTAAAGCAGTAGTAGTAGCAGTAGCACACTTGCAACAACCCAGCTAAAGACTGCCCGGAGTAACCCAACTAGTCTAACATCAACCAGTCCAACAACCCCAGCATTTATAGGCAGGGATTGTCAAGCAAGTGTAACATCCCAAATATTAGGTGTAAACACCCATAAAGTAGTCTAAAGAGCCATTTGAGCAGAGGTCCAAAAGATATGAAAGAAAGCTAGAACAAGGATAGGGACTAAACTGCAAAGTGAAAGTTTCAGGGGCTAAAGTGTAATCAAAGTTAGAGGCTTCAGTAAAGGCTTATGACCCAGAAAGGAAAAATAGGCTAGATACAGGCCAAAGGTTAAGTTAGAATCCTCAAAAAAATGTTCTATGAAGTTGAGCCTAAGCAGGGGTGAAACCGTAAATTCAGAAAGATACAGGCCAATAGGGGTAAAAATAGAAAGTATACAAAAAATCTCAGAAAAAATACCAAAAAATGGAAAATAATATTCTAAGACTCTTTTATAAAGAGAAATGATCAAAATACCCCTAAGGCAGCTTAAATAGAATATATAAGATTATGACCGGTAAAAAGTACACTGTTTGAGGTAATTATTTAAAATGTACACAAAAATGTGGTTAAATAGTTAAAAGGTTGTACTAATTTATAAAATTAGTTTTGCTCCCAGAAGGCCAGTGTAATGGGGCCTACAAGATGAGTTATGGCTTGAAAAAATTCATATATTTTCTCTAAACGATAAAAAGAATTTATAGAATAGACAGAAAAAATTTTAGAGCTCCAGAAGGTCAGAAAGAAATTTTGACAAAAGAGAACCAAGTAAATAGAGGGAAATATCTAAGGAAAAGACAAAAGCAATGATTGCTCATTAATACATTAGGTGAAGTAATTATGATTAGTAGGGATTAGGATACCACTTGTCAAGCTACTAATTGAGATGATTTCAACTTTGAAAATAAATTTCATTTGGATTTAATTTAAGGGTGGAAAATGGTCCAAGAAGCTATAAAATTGTGACACCTAAGCATTGTAATTTAAGTGAGCTTAGAGGGCAATTAGCTATGGCTTAGCTTATAAATAAAACAACAGTGCAAGATAACAATCAAAAGGATAAGTTGTAAACTTAATTGATAAAATGCCCCTTGGAGAATTGATTAAGCCTTCATCACTTCGAAATATGGGGGAAGTTTACTTAAAATCAATCTTAATTAGTTTAGAAAACCTTCTAAACTTAGGTAAATTAGTATGTTAATGAAACCTTTGACCTAAAGACTCACAACAAAACTAACTACCCTCATGAATGAACACTTGGTGAGATTGATGCAATCTTAACTTGAGCACAATAACCAATTATGCTAGCAAGGCACCACGTTTAATCAAATCGAATTTAGATTGAACAACAACCAATAGTCACATGACTAAATATAAGATTCTCATTACAGAACAAATACCAAGGCATAAATGCTCAACATCCAATCCAAAATGCAGAGATTACAATATTGAAGTTCAATTTTAACAACATCACAAAAATTCTAACCAAGAATAACTGAAATGCTATTAAAGTAATAGAAAAGATAAAGTGAAACTCCCCAAATTAAGCTCCAAGCTCAGGCCCCCATCAATACTCCTCAAAGCAAAACGTTCTAGCCTCTCGTGGCCTCAGAAACAGCTCCTCCAAGCTTTGAAATCACAGCACCAGCCATAACAGATGAAGGTGGAAGATGAATGATGCAGAAAACTAATGGAATGAAGTGAGAAAGAGGTGAAAATCAGTAGAACACAATAGGAGAACCCCAAGAACCCTAGGAGATGAAAATGGGAGTGTATGGATGGCGAATGGTGGCTGGCTCATGTGTGGTATCTATCCCAAAATCACAATTTGAGGTTTAAAACCTGATTTTGTGTCAGCATCCTTTTCGTCATGACCAAACATACATTTCGTTGTGACTAAATAGTCAAAACAAACAGCTGTATTTAGTTGGGCCTTTTTTGGAAGTCTTGCAATTTGTTAGGCCTAAACTGTAATTTTCTCGAACTTAGGTCCTTTGAAGATATTTTTCACTTGACCTTTGACATGAATACAAGAATACAACTCAAGGGGAGGATAACACCAATGTGTATTTTGCTTTGTATTCTTGAGTTTGATGGCTGAAAAAGATGCTAGCAGAAATTTATAAGAGCTAGGGGAGGATATTTTGATGTTAAACTTAGTTAATACACATTGGTTCAAGGTTGTTACAAGTGGTATTATATTGAAATTTGAAAGATTGCATGTTATGGAATCCAAGTGTGCTGATCAGCTAGATCTGTTTAGGCACCCTAGGATGTGATGTTGATGATTCTAAGGCTTCTAATGGTTTTAAAATGGAAATTTGTGTAAGGTAAACCTAAAGCACAAGCTTTGGAAGCATTATAATCAATGTTGAAAAGTTAGATTTTAATCCATAATATTCGGCCACCATTGATTATGGGGAAGGAGTTGGATTTTTAAGAATCCAAGCTCATATTTGTATTCTTTGGGCAAAATTGTGTAGGATTGGTCTAAGAGAATAATTTTTACAAAGATAGAACCTTAATCCAAAAATTAAGAGAAGGAGGTTAAGTTCAAGAGAGCTAGTCTTGAACCTTATGTAATTTCTTAGTCTTAATAGATAGTATGATCATTATGGCTATGTTATCCAAGAGGATGTTTGATGATGTTGACTGAAGGCCTACATGGTTGGGAAGTCAAGGGAATCAAAAGAAAAGTAAGAGGAAAGCTTGGTACAAGTTTGTAAACTTACCTATTATCATTGTTTGATGTATGCTTGTGTGTTGCTATGTACACAATGTTATTATGACATGTTTTGGCTACTGTAATTGCTATTTATGATGAGTAGATTATGTCTCCATGGCCATACATCAAGAAGGTAGCTTTGAGCATGCTAATATGTCACTAATTAACAAGAGAATAAGCAAGTTGCATGTAGTGCATTAGTATCCATCTAGCATGATTAATATGGTATTGTTTGCTATTAAGATTCCCCCAAATCTCACCTCTCCCTAGCCAACCATTTAGGTCAATCAACAATGGGCAATAATGGCACGAGAAGGAAGGAGAAGAAAGTGGAGAATTATTCATGTTAATGAATGAGATGGTTGATGAATGTATAATTCTCCTATTTTGTAAATTATGTTTATGGATGCCCATGATGCAATATACGTGTTTAGAATGTCTATGGCATGAATGAAAATACATGAGAATGAATGGGAAAGGGTAAACCCAAGTTATATATGCCAATTAATAAAAAGAATCGAAGTAAGAAATGGTTAAGGGATAAAACATAGGTCCTAGAGCAGTTAGTTTTGAGCTCCAGTTTGACCTAACAATTGAATGAATTAAGCCATGAAATTTGACAGGCTTATAGTACACATCCCAAACTTTGAAATCAGAGTGGATCACTATAATTGGATGTGTACACAAGGAGATATAAATTTTCAAAGTTGAGGCACAGAATTTAGAAGTTTTAGAATTTACCAAATAAACAGTACTAATTGGTAAGAGATAAGTCCAGTTTGATATTTTTTCCTTAAAGATCATTCAAAGAGCTTTTCATAGAATTTTTCAAAATTAGGGTTTAAAATCTGAAAATAGTTTTGATCACTAGAGCAGTAGGAAACTTCTGTACAATTTTGGTACTATTTCACACAGAATTGGTCCCTGAAACCATTTTCCTTTAAAAAGCACTTAAGGATCTTTCAGTAGGATTTGGAACCACTTAGTTTTTATTTTTTTAAAATTAATTATGAATTTTTAAAGTTGAGTAAAAATTCTAGAAATACTGATGAACAGTACCCACGAAGCAAGTCTTAAACTTTGTGTGATCTCTTGGTTCTAGTGAGTAATGTGACTCTTGTGACTGTGATTAGGACCTTGAGACATCCAAGAGCAAGTTTGGATGTGGTTGACCAAAAGCTAGATGGTTTGGAAGCTTAGAGAGCAAGTTGAAGAACAAGAGAAAACTTATGATGCAAAGTAGTGAAATTTCCTATTAACATTACTTAATGTTGTATGCTTATGTATTGATATGTACATAATGATTAGTTGATGTTGTGACATGTTTTGGCTATTGTAATTACTATTTATGATGAGTAGATTATGTCTCCATGGCCATGTATTAAGTAGTAGCATTAAGCATGCTAATATGTCACTAATTAACAAGAAAATTGACAAGTTGCATATAATACATTAGCACCCATCTAGCATGATTAATATGGTATTATTTACTATTGAGATTTTTCTGAATCTCACTCCTCCCTAATCAACTATTTAGGTCAATGGTTCCATGAAGAGAAGCTAAAAGATTGATGCAAAGAAGTAGAGAATTGTTAGTATTACCATGTGATGCTTAAATTCTCTAGTTATGTAATAATTATCGAACATGCCAATTTATGTAATTTAGCTGTATATGACATTGGTGGTATGTAAGAATGAGTATGGGATGTAATGAGAATGCATGAGTGATAGCATACCAGGAGGTATTGAATATGAAGGTCATGAAGCCCAAACAGCACTCCTTCAGTTAGAAGGCCAATGAACCCTCCAAAGTGTTCAAGGGATTTATAGCTCGAGAATACTTATGTGGAGGAGGACATGGATCATTCCTTGGATGATGACATGGATACATACGAAGCTTAACGTGACATATGGAAGGCCACCTCGAAAACCACCATGGTATATAAGTCATTTGAGTATGAACATTCAGATTTTGAGAAAGATAAGAGCACATTCTAAGAGACCAAAAGGAGCATTTGAAGCCAATTTTCATGTTGTTGAAGGCCCAACACAATTATATGTGCATGGAGGAGTCCATTGGAGCTATAACCATTTAAATTGGGGCCCAAATGCATTGTGCTATGGACCATGGGAATTCCAGAACGTGATTCAACCACATTCAAGCCCAAATAGATGTCTAAAATGCCCATTTATGCTTTTGGACGTGAATAGCAATGAAGGTTCATTTGGAAGGTCCAAGAAGATTCAAGAAGCATCAAGAGTGATATTATTGACATTAATTAGGATTCTGTTTGTTTTAATTAGTTTCCTATTTTCAAATAGCAGACTTGTTCTTGAAGTTTAAGTTATTTTCTTTTATATCTATGTAATAAATGATGCCTCCTATAGTCAAATAATCATTTAATGAGGCATCATCCCTAGGATTTATGTCTTAGGATGCTGATTCTAGAGTGTTCTATTGTTGCCTATATATAGGCTACGTTTTTTTTTGTAATTGAATTAAGATTTAGATAAATGAGAATTGAGTTTATTTCTCTCAGTGTGAGCTTTGCTTGCATCCTAGTATTCTTGTGAGAATACTCGACAGTATCAAGGGATTGATCAACCTTGTGGTGTCTTCATGGCTAGGGTTGTAAGAGACGGGTTCTCTTAAGGTCCTACCTAGATCAACTGCCTATTCGTTACTTGATTCTAGCCGGTCCGTACAACTTCTCATATCACAAAGGATTAAAGCCATAGACAACCTCAAATTGAGAGAAGGAAGTAGAAGAGTGAACAGCTCTATTATATGCAAACTCAATATGAGGCAGACAATTGACCCAATTCTTTAAGTTCTTTTTGGATTATTGCACGCAACAAGGTAGTAAGTGTTCTGTTGACTACCTCAGTTTGCTTATCAGTTTGGGGATGTGCCACAGTAGAAAATAACAACTTAGTTCCTAGCTTACTCCATAAAGTCCTCTAAAACTAGCTAAGAAACTTCACATTCCTGTCACTCATAATGGTTTTGGGCAATCTATGCAACCTAACAATTTCCTTGAAAAACAAGTCAGTAATATGAACTGCATCATTTGTTTTAGAACATGCAATAAAATGAGTCATTTTACTAAATCTATCAACCACAACAAAGACACTATCCTTTCCAGACTGAGACCTAGACAAACCCAACACAAAATCCATAGAAATATCTACCCAAGGTTGGGAAGGCACAGGTAAAGGGGAATACAAGCCATGAGGTTAAACCTTAGACTTTGCATGCTTACATGTGACACATTTGGTACAAACAAAAATGACATCTTTCCTCATATGAGGCCAATAAAAGTGTTCATGCAAAATAGCTAATGTTTTGTCAACACCAAAGTGACCCATCAAACCATCACCATGAGTTTCTTTTACAAGCAGCTCACACATAGAGCAATTAGGAATGCACAATTTATCTTTCTTAAAAAGAAACCCATCAGATCTATAAAAGTCATTCACCCCATGCTTTTCACAAGAAAGCCAAATTTTGAAAAAATCATAATCAGAGTCAAACAACCCTTTCAATAATTCAAATCCAAGTAATCTAGCATGAAGAGAAGTGATAAGAGAATACCTCCTAGAAAGAGCATCAGCAGCAACATTCTCTTTACCTTGTTTATGCTTGATCACATAAGGAAACGTCTCTATGAATTCCAACCAGCAAGCATGCCTCTTGTTAAGCTTACCTTGAGACTTTAGAAACTTCAAACTTTAATGATTAGAGTGAATAATGAACTCCTTGGGCCATAAATAATGCTGCCATGTTTCTAAAGTTTGTTTTAAATCATAGAGTTCCTTATCATAAGTAGCATACCAAGAAGTGTTCAATATGGAGGTCTTGAAGCCCAAGAAATGCTCATCCAATTAGAGGCCCAACCAGCCCTCCAAAGCGCTCAAAGGATTTATAGCTTCAGAATGCTTACATGGAGAATGATATGGATTATTGCTTGGACGATGACATGGACACATGCGGAGCTTGACGTGACATATGGAAGGCCACTCCGAAAGCCACCATGGCATGTGAGTCATTAGAGTGTAAACACTTGGACCTTAAGAACGACAAGAGCGCATTCTAAGAGACTAAAAGGAGATTTGAAGCCAATTCCTATGTAATTAAAGGCCCAACACAATCATATGTACCTGGAGGAGTCCATTAGAGCTATAATCTTTTAAATTGGGGCTCAAATGCATTGTGTTATGGACCATAGGAGTTCCAGAACGTGATTCAGCCATATTCAAGCCCAAATGGGTGTCTTAAAGGCCCATACATGCTTATGGACGTGAATAGCAATTATGAAGATCTATTTGGAAGGTCCAAGAAGATTGAAGAAGCATCAAGAGTGATCTTATATGATATTAAATGGGATTCTATTTGTTTTAATTAGTTTCCTATTTTACAATTTCCTATTTTGTATTGATTGCTTCTTGAAGGCAAAGACTTACTTATTTTGTATTGTATTAATTAGTAGAGTCAAATAATATCCTTCTCATTAATAAAGGGATCCTGCTAGGTGGTGTGTGATCTAGATTATTCTATCTTGACTAGCAAGTTAGAGTATTCTAGAAAGTCTTTTGATTTTCCTAATTTTGTTGTATTTTCGCATCTATTTTTGATGCATTTTATTTAGTTAGTGTCTTAGGCTTTCAAAACTTATATTGGGCTTTTAGGGCTTAGGTTATCAATTAGGGTTTTCAAGAATCTTAGCCTATAAATAATTCAGTATGTATTCTTTTCAGGGAGATGATTTTGAATAATTAATAAAAATGAGAATTTTATTTCTCTTTGTGTGAGCCTTGCTTGCATCTTTGTGTTCTTGTGAGAATACTCGACAGTATCAAGGAATTGATCAACCTTGTGGTGTCTTCATGGCTAGGGTTGTAAGAGACAGGTTCTCTTAAGGTCCTACCTCGATCATCCGCCTGATTTCTTGTGTTTGGGGTTACAAGAGGCAGTTCTCTTGGGATCTCATTCCATTCTTATACTTGATTCTAGCTGGTCCGTCCGTTCTCCCCTCTCATATCATAGAGTAATTCAAAGAAGCTCCACTTAATTTCTCACTGAAGTAGGCAATAAGCCTAGACTCTTGCATTAGAACAGCACCAATACCAATCCCAGAAGCATCACATTCAACTTCAAAAACTTTATTAAAATCAGGTAAACACAAAAGTGGTGCATTGGTTAATTTCTCTTTCAAGGTATTAAAAGCTGTTTCTTGCGTTTCACCCCATTTAAATATTAAAAGCTGCTTCTTAACAAACTCATTTAGAGGTGCAGCAATAGTTGAAAAATCTTTGACAAACCTCCTATAGAAACTTGCTAGTCCATGGAAACTCCTGACTTCATTGGCATTCTTTGGGGTGTGCCAATCTCTTATAGCTTTCACCTTTTCCTCATCCACACTGATCCCTTGAGCACCTACAACAAAACCAAGAAACACAACAGAATCCATGCAAAATGAGCATTTTTGAAAATTAGCATATAAGCTATTCTCCCTAAGAGTTCGAAACACCTCATGCAAGTGAATAACATGGTCATCTATTGTTCTACTATAGATAAGAATATCATCAAAGTATACACCCACAAACTTCCCAATAAATGAACGAAAAACATGATTCATCAAGCTCATGAAAGTCCTAGGTGCATTAGTTAACCCAAAAGGCATAACTAACCATTCATACAATCCAAATTTAGTTTTAAATGCTGTTTTCCATTCATCTCCCTCTTTCATGCGAATTTGATGATAACCACTCCTAAGATCAATTTTAGAGAATAAAGTAGCACCATGCAACTCATCCAACATGTCATCTAATCTAGGAATGGGGTAGCGATACTTAATTGTTATTTTGTTTATGGCTCTACAATCAACGCACATTCGCCATGAACCATCTTTCTTAGGCACTAAGAGTACTGGAATAGCACATGGGCTCAAGCTTTCTCTCACAAAGCCTTTCCTCATAAGCTCATCTACTTGGCGTTGAATTTCTTTAGTTTCCTCAAGATTGGCTCTATAAGCAGGTCTATTAGGTAGAGAAGCTCCGGGAATAAAATCAATCCTATGCTCAATTCCTCTTAAGGGAGGAAGCCCATCAGGTATCTCATCTTAGAATAAATCACTAAATTCCTGCAACAAAGACACAACACTAGAGGGCAAAGAGGGGTTAAGATCGTTAGTGGAAAAATAAGCATCCTTAAACACAAGCACCAAGACTTGCTCACTCAATAGTGCTCTCTCTTAACCTCCCTTTTTCCAGAAGTTAAACTCTATCTTTTTTTCACTTTTCTCATGTTCTTTCTTTTTCTTTTCTCTCTCTTTAGTTTCTTTCTTTTCCACTCTCTCCTTTTCTTTCAACTCATTCATTCTTTTGCAATCCTGCTCAATCCTCACTTGGTCCTCATTAGCTTCTTTTGGCCTAAGAGGCTTCAATACAATGATTTTTCCATGGAATGGGATAGAATAACAATTTTTGTAACAATCATGGTGAGCTTTGCTATCAAATTGCCATGGCCTTTCGAGTAAGAGATGTCCAGCAAGCATTGGAACCACATCACATAGAACTTCAGTATGATAGTTCCCAATAGAAAAAGAAACCAAAACCTGCTTAGTGACTTTAGCCTCAGCACTATCATTCAACCATTGCAATGTATAAGGTTTAGGATGCTTCATAGAAGGCAAGTCCAGCTTTTCAACAAGTAAGGTACTAGCAACATTGGTAACACTACCACTATCAATAACCATGCTGCATACCTTATTCTTTATGAAATACCTAGTGTGGAAGATAAGCTCTCGCTGCTCTTTCTCATCATCTTCCTTTACATGAATATTTAGGGATCTTCTAGCCACCAATGCTTCTCCCGTCACAGGTTCAGCTTCATCAATCTCTAATTCAGAGTTAGTCACCAAAGAGGGCATGTCATCATCACTAGAATGTTCACTATCATACTCTCCATTGTCTTTGATAATGACAGCTCTTTTATTGGGACATTTGGAAGCAATATGCCCCTTTCCATGACATTAAAACATTGAAGAGAAGAGGTTTTATTAGTGAAAGAAGTTTTAGAGTCAAGTTTCTTACCACCATCACCCTTGGGCTTTGATTCCTCCTTGGCCTTAGGGGTAAATCTTGCTGCATCCTTAGCCTTGGAATCCTTCCACTTAGAGGTTGGTTTAGAGTCCCTCCAGCCATGGGATGAGGATTTGAAGTGTTTCTCTTTAAACCATTTTTCAACTTTGATGGCTTTGTGCACCAACTCCTCCTTATCAACAAAAGTGTCTCTAATTTCAGGTCTCAGACCATCAATAATTCTGCTCATGCTTGATTCTTCATCTTCTTGTACTCCAGCACACATCTTAAGAAGATCAAGCTCATGTACATACTCTTCTACTGTCATAGAGTCTTGGCTAAACAGTTGCAACTTTCTATTAAGCTCTTGATAGTAGAAACTAGGAACATACTTCTTGCACATGAGTTTCTTTAGCTTCTCCCACGTACGAGGGACCTTTGCCCTTAAGGCGTCTCTTAAGCTGCAAATCTTCCCACCAAATAGTAGCATAGTCAAAAAACTGAAATGAAGCTAATTTTACCTTCTTTTCTTCAGGACAATCATTCAATTTGAAAATCTGCTCGAACTTCATCTCCCAATCAAGATATTTATCTGGATCGGTATTACCCTTGAAAGTAGGATACTTGATCTTCAGATCAATTATGGCCCTGTCATTTTTTGGAATGTTTGCTCCTGCTCTTTGAAGTTGACGAACCAGATCTAATCACCTCGTCATCACTACTATCTGCTTTGGATATCTTTAACTCTTCCATTTCCATCTTGAGTTTGAGAAACTCATCTCTCATAGCCCTCATGAATACTTTGATATCTGTATTGAATTCTTCATTATTGGATTCTTTCCCGCTCATCTTTAACTTGAGATGTTTATTTGAAGCAAAGAGAAAAGAAATAGAAATAAAGGACCTCACCACTCTGCTCGCGTGTTCCACTCAATCAATTTGGTGCCACTCGTGTTTCTCTCAACTTTGGCTTTTATATTGAAGTAAAACACTCTTGCCTTTTACCACTCAAGCTTGTCTCCTATAGTATTCTTGATTGAAACTCAACAAAAACCAAGAGACAATATTAGAAAGCGGTAACCTTCACAACCAGATATTATAAGAGCCAGCAACTATGTGAAAGAGGAGAAAAGATAAGATATGAAAGAAGAAGGATAGGCCAAACATGAGGATGGGATGAAAGGAGGGGAAAAATGAGGAGAGAAGAAGTTTATGATGAAAAAAAATGGATAGAAAAAAAAACGTGCAAAAGGGAGGCAGAAATTGCAAAATGAAAATAGGTTGTGAAAGTAAAGGAAAATAGGAAACAAAGTAATTAGGAAAGGTACTATCTTGAAAAAACTTTAGGAAAGTGAGTACCTTGCAAGAAAAGAACTGAAATTAAGCAAGTAGTATGAAAAGGAAGGAAAATGAATAGGAAACAAAAGAAAGAAGGAAACTTGAAGAAAGAAAATAGGAAAGTAATATGAAAAGGAAAGGAATTCAAAATAGGAAACTAGATAAAGGAAAGTAGAAATAGGAAAGTAGGAGTCTTACCACCCAAGTATAAAGATTTAGAAAATTAATTGTGACTTGCAATGGAAACTCTTTCAAATTAGGAAACTTGCCTCTTATGCTGCAATCTCCAAAATCTAAAACTCTTTCCTTTTTTTTTCAATTTTTGAATTTTTTTCAGCAATTCTGCAGCCTTTTTTTTTTTTTGGTTTCAACACAACAGCACTTTTTTTTCTTTTTTTTTCACGAATTTTTTTTTGCCACTCAAAAGAACAAAGCAAGTCAAATGAACAAAAGAAAAAGGGTGGAAAGGAGATGAAAAGGAAAAGAAAAAAAAACAAAAAAAGGGATGGAAATAAGGAAGAAAGGAGGAAAACAGAATGAGGAGAATGGAAACGAAAGAAAAATAGAATCAACAGAGGGGAAAAAAATTAAAACACCAAAAGATAGAACTTGAAATCTAGCAAACCTTAGCTCTAGTACCACTTGATATGAGGGGACGTACGGATCGGCTAGAATCAAGTAATGGACGGATAGTTGATCTAGGTAGGACCTTAAGAGAACCTGTCTCTTACAACCCTAGCCATGAAGACACCACAAGGTTGATCAATCCCTTGATACTGTTGAGTATTCTCACGAGAATACAAGGATGCAAGCAAACCTCACACTGAGAGAGATAACTCAATTCTCAAGTCTGCTATTTAAAAATAGGAAAGTAGATCAAAACATAATCTTCTAGAACACTCCTTGACCAAAACAACAAATTTAAATCATAATCAATTCATAATGAGGCCTTCTTGATCCTTCTTGAAGATTCTTGGACGTCACTTATGACCATGCTTGTCACATGGTATTTTAAGTGAATTCTTCAATCTGAACCTCACATGGGCCTTATACATCATCTTGTTGGGCTTCTAGTAATGTGATCAACATTTTTGGACTCCTTTTAGGCTCATTAAAATGTGATTCTTTGAAATAAATGGGCTCCAGCTCTTTTAGCTCTCTTATTAGACAATTTAAGGCCTCCTTCATAGCTTTGGTCCTTGCTTTTGTCATTGGGCCTCCAATGCCTTGTAGTGGACCTTTTGGAATGTTGGACTTCTTTGTTTGGGCTCCTTGCCTGTGCTTCTGATCACACCATGCTCCTCCATCAACTACGTCTTTAACCTATCTATTAATCCATAAATGTCACATCCCGAGAAATTTCACTTGGATATAGAAAGTTAAAAATTAGGATCAGGGCCAATGTAGAAACTAGACAGGGAGACAAAACAACTTCTGATATGAAATCCCGATAAGATCTGAGCTAGCATTTTCATAATTATCGGTCTAGGAAGGGCAAAATAGGAAAATTTGAGAAAATTCTAAAAATTTCCAAAAAAAAGGGAAAAATACAAATTAGAGATTGGGATTGTGATTTAATTTGTAGGCCATTTTTTGGGGTCATCCTAAACTATTTGTGGGAGCCACATTAAGCCCAATTAAGGCCCAAATTCGTGCAGCTTCTAGGCCCTACTATTTAATTAAAATAAAATTCAATTTTCATAAGATAATCATAGAATATTCTAGTGAAAAGCCACATCAATAAATCTTAAGGCTTCTTGCACTTGATGGCTCACAAATAGCCCCCTTAGGTGGCAGGCTGGTTGTCGAAATGGAGGGGGAATGACAAAAAAATTTTGTCTATAAATACCCTCCTAAAATACAAGAAAACGGTAGTAAAATTGGAAAATCAAGGGGGGTGCTGTCACTTTGAATACCTGACCATTAGACCAAAATTAAGAGGGAGTTTGGACAGGAATTAGTAGTTTTCATTAAGGAATCATCAAGGAATGTTCAAGTTTTCCTATCACTAAGATCTAAGCTAGTTTTGGTTGGGTTTTTGGCATGAAATCTTAAGATGAGATGCTGTCCACTTTTGGTCTAAACCTTCATGCATTAGGGAAGGATAGAAACCTTAAATATGATATAGAATAAGCTTGTTCCAATGATTTTAAATACTTTCTTTTAGTATATCCCTACACAAAAACACATTTTAAGCCCATTGGAATCATCAAATTAATGCAAAACAAACTCCTTCACCATGCACTACCCTTGATCGAATTGATTCCAAAAGAGGAACAATATTGTTAAAAATCAAAGAAAAAGGGGGAAAGTGTATAGGTTAAAGTTAAAGTGTGTGTTTAAGTTGTTTAGTTGTTAATGTAGTTTGTATTCATGCTTGAAATAATAGGTTTTGTGAGGAGGAAACAAAGGGAGGCAAGTTACATCAAAGAGACCGAATTGTTCAAGTGTGAAATGTAGCATTGAATTATAATTTGAATGTTTATCTTGCTTGTTTAATGTGATTATGTTGGTTACTTTGATTGAGGAACTTGTGTTGTGATTGTTGTTAATAGGATGATGTTCGACTGTACTTCGGCCAAATGCATGAAAATATGTTATTGTGAAAGTGCTAATATTCCTCTCTTGCTATAATGTAAAGTATGATTTTATGTGACTTGAGAATGTCTTAAAGTTCCAAAACATGTCATGTTATAACTTGTTTGATTTGCATGAGAATTCTACTTCGTTGCTACTGGAATTTCTATGAAATCTCATTCCCCCATGTCAATTTATGTACTAAATAGGGAGTGGCTCATTCATGGACAAGGGCAAAGAGTTGGTGTTGAGTTGAAGGAATATTATGAAATATGTAATATATATTGACAACTTTATGACAATGTTGTAATGGATTATGGTTTGTATTGCCTTATACCCATGGTTGTACAATGTGTTTGAATGTGGTAATTAGGGATCATGGTGATTTGGGAAAAAACAAAGAAAATAAATTGCAACAAAAGAATAAAATTTGAAATAAGGCATTCCATGGTGATTTGAAGAACAAGGATTTTTGTTCCAAAAGTTTAAATCTGCATATTGGTGTCTTTTCATGATTATACTTTAGCTCACTTTAAGTTGATGCTTCGTTACTTATGCATTTCACTTGTTAGTTTATTCATCCCATCTTAGTCTTTTCTAACATTACAACCTTAAAAAAGAACTCTTGATGCATTGAATTCATATGGTACAGTGGTAGAGATGTTGAGAATTTTGACAAGCCTATGGTAGGACATAGACTAATAGAGAGGAGAGAAAATCTAACCCTTGGTGAGTATAGAGAAAACACTTTAATCTAAGGGTCCCTCATTTCACTTGTAATGATTGAGCTATGTTTAGCATTAATTTTCTTATCATTGATACAACTAGTGTATGGATTTTGATTTTGATTACACTTGGATTGACATTTTTGTTGAATGTGTTTTGGGGAATGAATTGATGATTCTTTGCTCAGAGTGCGAAATGCTAGTGTGGGGGAATTTGATATCTCTCTATCTTTCATTGATTCTAGCATGATTTTTATCAAATTATATGTTTGATTTTGAAATTGATTTTGATAGAATACTAATAATTGCTTGGAAGTAGTGTTTTGTAATTTCATAAGAACTCAGGTCCCAAAATCAAAGAAACAAACATTTAAGGACTTGGTGCAAAAGTGGCAAGACTTTCTGTGAAAATCCGCCGCAATGCTTATTCAAATCCACCAAGATGCCTTGAATTTCTTCATTTGGGACACAGCGCCTAATCAATTGGTCATTGCCCATCCTCCATAAGTGAAGTGGTTCCCAAATGTAATACTTGGCTTCACTTTCAAGCTTTTGAGTCTGAAAATGAGACAATATAGCAGGGATTAAACCAGTAGCAAGAAAATTGACCATGTTAGCAAACCATGTCATGAGAAGCTATAGAACAAAGAAGAGCAGTTGGAAATTCATCACAAATTAGATTAGGGTCAAAAACTCCCATAGTTCCCACTGGCAATCGACTCAACTGGTCTGCAACATGGTTTTTAGCTCCACTTTGGTCTTTGATCTCTATGTTAAACTCTTGGAGAAGCAAAACCCATCTTAAAAGTCTAGGTTTAGTGTGTGGCTTGCTAAAGAAAAACTTGACAGCAGCATGATCAGTATAGACAACCACTTTTGATGCAAGAAGATAAGGTCTAAATTTGTCTAAAGCAAATACAATATCATAAAGTTCCTTTTTAGTGGTTGTGTAATTAATTTGTGCATAGTTAAGGGTTTTGGATGATATGCAATGACTTGAGATAGCTTATTCACTTTTTGACCTAGCATAACACCAATGGAAGTATGAGATGCATCACAAGTAAGTTCAAAATCTAAGCTCCAATCAGGTGCAGAAAGTATAGGTCGAGAAACAAGTATGCTTTTTAATGAATCAAAAGCCTTTTTGCAAGCATCATCAAAAACAAATGCCACACATCAAAAACAGAGGATTTGCTATTTTGCTGAAATCTTTTACAAATCTTCTATAAAAGCCAGTATGTCCAAGGAATGATCTAAGTTTCTTCAAGTTAGTTGGATAAGGCAAAGAAGCAATAACTTCAATTTTAGCTTTGTCTACTTCAATTCCTTTCCTAGAGACTAGATGACCCAAGACAATTCCATTGTCAACCATAAAATGGCATTTTTCAAAATTCAGGATCAAATTCGTATCAATACACTTAGACAAAACCCTATCTAGACTTTCCAGATAGTCATCAAATATGTCACCATACACAGTAAAATTATCCATAAACACTTCCATAGATGAGACTAGAAATTCACTAAAAATGGACAACATAGCCTTTTTTAAAGTACCCGGGGCATTGCATAGCCCAAAGGGCATCCTCCTATAGGCAAATGTCCCAAATGAACAAGTGAATGTGGTCTTGTCTTGGTCTTTCGGGGCAATAGGAATCTGGAAATAACCTGAAAAACCATCTAGAAAGCAGTAGTTAGTTCTTCCAGCCAATCTCTCAAGTATTTGGTCAATAAAAGGTAGTGGAAAGTGATCTTTACGTGCATCATCATTCAACTTCCTATAATCACTGCATACCCTCCATGAGTTTTGGACCCTTGTTGGAATTAATTCATTCTTTTCATTCTTAACAACAATGGTACCGCTTTTCTTAGGAACCACTTGCACAGGGCTAACCCACTCACTATCTAAAATTGGATATATAATTCCAGCACTCAAAAGTTTATTCACTTCCTTTTTCATAACATCTAAGATGAGTGGATTAAGCCTACGTTGTGGTTGTCTCACTGGTTTTGCTCCTTCATGAAGTAAAATTTTATGTGTGCAGATAGAGGGAGTAATACCAGGGATATCAGCCATAGACCAACCTATTGCCTTCTTATTTCTTTTCAAAACAGTGAGCAATTTCTTCTCCTCAATATTAGATAAGGTGCTAGCTATGATAACATGCAATTTATCATTTTCAGCTAGATATGCATATTTCAATTGAGAAGGCAATGGAAAAGTTCCAAATCTCGTGGTTTAATAATAGAAGGTATCAACTCCGTAAGCTTCAAAATAGCTAAATATGTTGAAGGTATGTGTGGGCAATATGCATGATTACAAGATGAATCAAATGATGCATGCCTCTCCAAAATAGCATCAATTCGAGGAGAAATAAGGTCAGAAAACTCCTTATCTTGTACTAAAGAGTTGAGCATATCCTCCCCCTTCATTGCTATGAAGAATCAGCGTTGAGGAACTGGAATAATGGCTAAGGTGATAGGAGGAGGGGTAGGAGAAGATGTGGGAGGGACAGAGGGAGAAACAAATGTGGGAGAGGTAGGGATAGGTAAAGAAGGTGGTTCAGGATTAGGGTGAGGAGGAGAGGGTAGATGGAAAAGAAGGTCCTCGAAACTGAAAGAAGTGCTAGGTACAAAAAAGTTAGTGCAAAGAGAGGCGACTAGTCCTTTGAGTTCCTTGATCTCCTTGTCCCTAGAGTCAAATCTTTGTGAAACTTCCCTTTCTAGAACTACCATGGCTTGATGGTAGAGATCTAATATCGTGTAAAGGCCCTTAAATTTCTTATCTAAAATTTCCCCATAGTCCTTAGCTGTGGCATACACTCTCCTCTGAAAGTCTTGGAGTTCTGACTGGAACATTTCCTTAATTAACCTTTCTATAAATGATGGTCCACAGGTGTGAGAGGAAGCTACAGTAGATTCTGCTTCATCTTAGGGTCTAAAGGTGCGAGCAATTGGTTGTTTTCCCTTTTCTTCGTGTGCCAGTTTCTGTGAGGGTCTAAAGGGCACAGAGGTCTTCATCTTATTCAGTTGATTGATGCCAAAAGTGGGGACCTTCACTTTAACTTCTCCAGGCTCAAGGGGTGTAATATTGTGCACTTAGAGTAGATAAGTAGCCAACTGAGGATATGGAATAGGAGTAGATTTAGACTTGTTGAGAACAAAGTCCTTATCTTACTGTAAATCAAGGCTCCTATGTTGATCTTTTCTCCACTGATAATTTTGGCCAACAGGAGATAGTCATCTTGGTTTAAGTGCGAAAAATTGCCAGATTTGTTGACCATGCTCCTTGGTGTAGTGGATTATTCTGTAATAATCGCACATTTGCTTGGGGGTAAAACTCAGCTTACCAAGATAATTATCACTGTGCATCAGGATCTTATAAGCCTTAATGTCATTTATGTCCTCCTCTCATATGGTCTTGAGTACTTAGTAATTCATTCAACTTAGCAGGAGTGAGAATGAAGGATCTTCCTCTGAGTTTGATTCTGAGATACTCATTTATCAGATTGTCTTGGTCATCAAACTCTTCAATCGATTTCATATTGCAGTAGAATCTCTTAACTACCTTAGGACAGTATTCCCCTCCAATACTTAACTAGTTAGAATAATATTTTAGGGGGTCACTTAAATCCAGCTGAATCTTTTTATTGGCGTTCAGGCTGTCTAAGTTTATAGAGACCACAAGACAGAGTTTTCTAGTGGCAAAATCAGATTTATACTTGCCCAGGTTTACGTCCTTATCCAGATTCCCCACTAAGAAGTCAGATGCAGAGGGAATACCTTGAGCAGCTTGAGACACTCCTTCACTTGTTCTCTATTTTTTGTGTCTCAATTGTCTTGGTACTGGGATGTTCAAGGCTGCATCCACAGCTTCCTGAACTGATACCTCCTCATCAAACTCGGTCTCTGATTCCTTAGTTACCACTGGTAGTTTTGACTTGGACCGTGGAGACCTCCTCTGTGGTTGCTCAGTACTCTCTGCTCGGCTTTCTCTGATTCTGAGCACCCCTCTCTTCTTTGAAGAAAATCTTCCCTTACTTTAGGTCTATATCACTTTTTAGCAGTCGTCTGAGCCATTTTCTTGGACTGTGGTTGCTTCTCAGTGCTTTCTTCTTGGTCACTTCCTGCTTGCAACTCTTGCCATTTCTTGTTGCGTAGGAGAAATTTGAGAGAATGCTCGGTGATTTGTGATTTTGAGAGGTTTAGGGAGTGATTTCCAGTGAAGTGAAGTGGGTAATTTAATAGAACAGTAGATTTTTTACCGTTGCGTAAACACAGGAGAGAACGTTTATCAAGTTAGGGTTCTGAAACTGACGGGGGTTTTTTCAAATTCTGAACGTTATAAACACAAAATTAATCGATCAAGTTATCGATCAATACATGATCGATCACGTGTTTGATAAATAAGAAGAACAAACAAGAACATTGAAGGCAATTATCGATCAAGTTATCAAACAATGGATAATTGATCACATTATCGATAAATGTTAAGTAAAAGCTCATACCTGGTCTGGTTTATCGATCATTTGATCGATTAACAATTTATCGATCAGCTTATCGATAATTCTTACCATTTGACTGATTTGATTGAGGGTTCCATGTTGCTGTTGATCGATATGTTGATCAATAATTGAGTGATTGATCAACTCATTGATAATTCTCCTCCCATCATCTCTGGTCAGCTCCATATGCCTTGTTTATCAATCAACCGATCCATAATTTGTGTTTATCGATCAGGTGATCAATAATTCATGCCAACTTCAATACATAATTATCAATGTCTTCATCAATCACACCATACTCTGTTCACCTCTATTTTTCGATGTCCGAATAAAGCTTCTTGCAAAACAAATTTCTATCCACTCTAATGCTTAAGTTAGTCTTCCAATCATCAAAACTTTAAATCTAAATGCTCAAATTAAAGGAGTAACATGAGATTTCTTACAACTAATTGGGATTTACCATTCACAATTCTCTTCTAAAGTAATTGAATTTTTGTTGATCAATAGGTTTTGTGAATATGTCTATTATTTGATATTCAGTGGGAATGAATTCTATATTCACATCTTTCTTTTGAACATGGTCCCGAATGAAGTGATGTTGAACATCAATGTGCTTGGTTTGGGCATGATGAACTGGATTCTTAGACAAACATATTGTGCTCGTATTGTCACATAAGATTGGGATTTCCTTCAAATTGATTCTCAAATCTTGTAGTTGTTGCTTTAACCATCGAATCTGAGCATAAATGCTAGCAGTAGCAACATACTCTGATTCTGTAGAGGATATTACCACAGTATTCTACTTTTTGCTTGACCACGAGACAAGGCATTCTCCCAGAAATTGACATTGTCCACTAGTACTTTTCCTATCCGTTTTATAGCCTCCATGATCAGCATCTGAGTATTCCATTAGATATTCTGCTTCTTTCTTTTCCTATCTAAGGATTCTCTTGTTGGCTTCTTCATGTGATTCCTTAGGACCTGATTGGTATCTTGCACACATTCCCACACTAAATTGAATGTCTGGTCTGCTTGTTGTGAGGTAGAGTAGTGATCTAATCATTCCTTTATACTTAGTCAAATTCACGTCTTTGACTTTCTCATCTGCATCCAGTGAAATGGTTGAGCTCATAAGAGTCTTTACACTTTTTACATTTTCCAAGCCATATTTCTTTAGTAACTCCTTGAGATACTTCATCTGGGATATGAATATTCTGTTTCTCTTCTGCTTAATTTGCAATCCTAGGAAGAAGTTCAATTCTCCCATCATTGACATCTCAAACTCACCCTGCATTAACTTAGCAAACTCTTGGCAAAGATCCTCATTAGTAACTCCGAATATAATATCATCCTCATAAATTTAAAAAATTAATAGTTCTTTTCTATTTCTTTTGATAAAAAGGATAGCGTCCACTTTGCCTCTTTCAAAACCTTTTTCTATCAGGAAATTGCTAAGTCATTTATACCAAGCTTTAGGTGCTTGTTTTAAACCAAATAAAGCTTTTTTCAGTTTGTAAATATATGATCAGGGAAATTAGGATCTTCAAACCAGGAGGTTGTTCAATGAAAACTTCTTCCATAATATAACCATTTAAAAATGCACTTTTAACATCTATTTGATATAATTTGAAATCTTTTAGTGCAAGCAAAGGCTAAGAGTACTCTTATGGCTTTCCATCTAGTTACTGGAGCATATGTTTCCTCATAATCAATACCTTCTTCCTGATTATAGCCCTTAGCCACTAATCTGGCTTTGTTTCTGACAATTTTTGCAGATTCATTGAGCTTATTTTTGAATACCTATTTGGGCACCTATGACTAGATGGTCATCAAGTCAGGGTACCAAATCCTAAACTTGATTCCTCTCAAATTAGTTCAGCTCTTCCTACATTGCTAGTATCTAGAATTTGTCGAATAGAGCTTCGTCAATATTGGTTAGTTTAATATGTGAAATAAATGTAGACAAACACACTTCATTGAACACTTGTCTTCGGATTTAACCCCTTCATTGACTTCACCAATGACTTGTTCCAGAGGACAGTTCCTATTATGCCTCTAAGCCTTAGGTTGTTCCAGATTTTCTTGAGAAAGGGGTTCATTTAAATCATCCTTATTTTCTAAAATTTCTTCAGAAGGCACTTTGTTTAAAGATTTGTTCAAATTTAGTTTTTGAAAACTTTGAATGATCTCAGCGTCATCATCCAGAGATTTTGAAATCAACTCAGTTTCAACAAACAAAACATGTATTGACTCTTTAATAGTAAAAGTTCATTTGTTGAAAACTCTATGGGATTTACTATGGTTAGAGTAACTGAGGAATAAAACTTCATTAGCTTTAAGATAGAATTTACCGAGATTTTCTTTGTTGTTGTTGAGAATGTAGCACTTGCTTCTGAAGATCTTTAGATGAGCCAGGTTAGGCTTCCTTTCTTTGTACAGCTCATACAGAGTTTTCCCGAGCAATGTTCTGATGTAAGCTCTGTTAGAGATATAGCAAGCCGTGCTTATTGCTTCAACCCAGAACACTTGAGAAATCCCTTTTTCATTCAGCATTGCTCTTGCCATTTTCGTGAGCACTCTATTCTTTCTTTCTACAAATCCATTCTGTTGAGGAGTTCTCGGTGCTGAGAAATTGTGGTCAATCTCATACTCGTCACAATAGTCCACGAATTTGTTGTTCTTGAATTCTTCTCCATGGTTTGTCCTGATTGACAAAATAGGTCTACCTTTCCCATTTTGGACCTTGTTAGCAAAAATGATAAATGCACTAAAGGTCTCATCTTTAGAGGAAAGAAATAGAGTTCAGGTGAATCTTTAATAGTCATCAACCATTACAAGAGTATATAAATTTCACTGAAAACTTTTGACTCTTGATGGACTAACCAAATCCATGTGAAGCATTTGGAGTGATCTTTCAGTTGACACTGTCTTCTTTGATTTAAATGAGGACTTTATTTGTTTACCCTTCTGACAAGCATCGCAAACAATATCATGTTTGATATAAGGTACGGATACGGATCGGCTAGAAACAAGTTAGGAAACTAGACAAACGATCGAAGGTAGGATCTTAAGAGAACCTGTCTCTTACAACCCTAGCCATGGAGACACCACAAGGATGATCAGTCCTTGATACTGTCGAGTATTCCCACGAGAATACGAGGCGGCAAGCAAAGCTCACCCAAGAGAAATAAAATTCTCTAAAATTCATTCATTCAAATCTGATCCCCAATTACAAAAAACGTAGCCTTACATAGGCAGCAAAAGAACAATCTAGAATCAAAAAAACCCTAGGTCATAAATGTCATAATGTGCCTTAATGATGATTGACTATCTTGGTTGGTACCAATTAAGGCTAAAGGAAATAGGAAATTACCTTTTCTTGAAGAAAAAGGCTGCTACCAAAAAATAGGAAACTAACCTAAAATATTCTTATGCAATCTTTGACTAAAAGGCCTTATTTAATGCAAATAAAAATGGAAACTTAAAAAAAACGAAATTAAACCATAACTAATACATAAAGACGCCTTCTTGATGCTTCTTGAATATTCTTGAACGTCACTTATGCTCCTCCTCCAAGGCACATGCTTGTCACATGGTATTTTGAGTGAATTCTTCAATCTGGACTGCACATAGGCCTTGTACATCATCTTGTTTGGCTTCTAGCAACCTAATCACCATGTTTGGACCCTTGATGGGCTGATTGAGGGATGCTTCTTCCAAATAAATGGGCTCTAACTCTTTAAGATCTTTTATCAAACAATTCAGCGCCTCTTTAATAGATTTGGTCCTTGCTCTTGTCATTAGACTTGCAATGCCTTGTAATGAGTCTTTTAGAATATTGGACTTCCATCTTTTAGCTTGGGCTCCACGCTCCGTGTTTTGGTCTTCCTTTGATGCTTGATCATGCCATGCTCCTCTATCAATGTTTAAATTGAATTTTGGGTAAACCAATAACTAAATCCTTTTTCATTAATTTTGAAAGCTGATTCAGATTAATATGAGCAAGACGTTTATGCCAAAGCCAACTTTTCTCATTTTTGCTGACAAAACAGTTCTCAGAAAGTTTGGAATCAATTTGAATAGTATAGTAGTTATTGTCCCTTGGAGCTCTCGGCTTTACATTCAATTCTTCCTTCTTCAGTGGCAAATCATCCTTGCTTATGACTAGACATTCTTCTGAATCGAAGATCACCTAGTTGTTTTTGTTAGTACTTTGACTGACACATAGGCCTTCTAGTGGACATCTTCAACTTTTATTCCTTTGTCACTTCCTATTTCTTTGATTCTAACAAGTCTCCCAGAATGATTTCCGTCAAAGCTCACTTTGCCATCTTCTTTTGGTTTGAGTGACAAGAACTTCTCGGTATCACCTTACTTATATCATATCTTAGAGTCCATTTAGAGCCATTTTGGACTACTTTGGATGGCCTTAAGCTCATAAAAACATAACTGGATGTTGATTTACGGAAATTTCTGTTCATTGTGCATTTTTCAGATTACATGTCCAACTTTGAAAAATCATAACTAATTCTAGAAAAATTGTATGGAGATGTTCTAAAATTCTACAGAAAGCTCTTTCAATTCTCTTTAAGGAAAAAACATCCAATTAGACTTATCCTTGCTTAACCAATTCATATAGTTTAATTAATAAATATTACTGTTCATTTGGTAAAATCTGGAACTTCCAGATTCTATGCCTCAAATTTGGAAATTCGTATCTCCTTGTGTACATATCCAATTGAGGTGATCTATCTCTCATTTTAAAGCTTGGGATGTATACTATAAGCTTGTCAAATTTCATGGCTTAATTTATTCATTTGATAGGTCAAACTGAAGCTTGAATCTAACTGCTCTAGAACCTACGTTTTACCCTTAACCACTCTTTACTTCAATTCTTTTTATTTTTTGGCATACATAACATGGGTTTACTCTTTTCCATTCACTCTCATATATTTTCATTCACACCATAAATATTCTAAAACATTCTAAGCACATACATTGCATTGATGGCATTCATAAGCATAATTTACAACATAGGAGAATTATACATTGAACATTAATCTCATTCACTAACAACAATAATTCTCCACTTTCTTCTCATTGCTTATCATGCCGTTATTGCCCATCATTGATTGATCTAAATGGTTGGTTAGGGAGGGGGTGAGATTTGAGAGAATCTCATTAGCAAACAATACCATATTAAT
This sequence comes from Neltuma alba, assembly GCF_004799145.2. NCBI lineage: Eukaryota > Viridiplantae > Streptophyta > Magnoliopsida > Fabales > Fabaceae > Neltuma > Neltuma alba. Next base: position 139,692 of record NW_021636452.1, on the reverse strand, counting down.
CATGTTAGATGGATGCTAATACAATACACGCAACTTGTTTATTCTCTTGTCAATTAGTGATATATTAGTATGCTTGAAGATATCTTGTAATGCATAGCCATGGAGACATAATCTACTCATCATAGTAGCAACTAAAGTAGCCAAAATATGTCACAATAACATTCAAATAGTGTACACAGCAACACACAAGTATACAACATCAAACAATAACAATAGGTAAGTTCACTACCTTGCACTTCAAGTTTTCCCTTTGACTCCCTTGACTTCCCAACCATATGTACCTTCGGTCAACATCATCAAATATTCTCTTGGATGTTTCAAGGTCTTAAACATAGTCACATTGATCATACAATCTATTAACCCTTTTCTCTTAGTTTTTGGATTAATGTTCTAGCTTTGTAAAAATTATTCTCTTAGGCTAATCCTATATAATTTTGTCCAATAAATCCAAAGATTAGCTTAGATTTATGAAAAGAAAACTCATTCGCAAAGAAACAGTGTTGACCGAATAGGAGGATTTGAAATCTAAAAATTCCAACTTTAATTCTAATGTTTCTAATACTTGTTCTTTAGGTTTATCCTACACCATTTTCCATTTTAAATTTATTGAAAGCCTTAGAATCATCAAAATTACATCCTAGGGTGCGTAACTAGGTTTGGCTGAACACTATACCTAACAACCATCATATAATTCTTCCAAGTTCAACATATATCCACTTGAAACAACCTATAATCAATGTGTTCTAACCAAGTTTAACATCAAAATCATTGTCCCCTAACTCTTATTAATTTTGGCCAGCACCTCCCCTTAGGGGATTTCACATTTTTCAGCCATCAAACTCAAGAATACAAAGCAAAATATAAGATAGAACATAAAGTAGAACAAGAGGACGCTGTCACTGAGTCTGAGGAGTATGCTGCACAAGATAAGGTCTTACCAACTCCTGATTCACAAGCTAAATGGGATCAAGGTAAAACAAACCCTAAGAGAGTACGTCAAGATTCCAAACCAGCAGATTTGGACAACAAAGGTAAGGAGCTAAACCTGAATGAACTTCCTTTTCCTAAATCATATATGCTAAGTAAAAAGAAAATCAATGATTCACTTGAAAAGGAAATGATGGATTTGTTTAGTCAGCTGGAAGTAAATGTACCTATGCTGTTATTGATCAAACAAATGCCCAGTTATGCTAAATTCCTCAAAGAATTGTGTACACATAAGAGGATTTGTAGACCTAATAAAAGGGTGTAACTTGGTTCTAATGTCTCTGCTATATTTAAGCTTGAAATTCCCATTAAATGTGTCCTTTACAATTCCTTGTCAAATTGGTAAGCTCAATTTTGGTCATGCCCTCTTGGATTTAGGTGCCACTATAAATGTGATGCCAAAATCTGTTTATAACTCTTTGGGGATCACCATTGCAGTACCCACAAATGTCATTCTTCAATTGGCTGATAGAAGTACTAGACACCTTACGGATTCTTAGAGGATATTTTAGTTAAGGTAAAGGGGCTAGTAATTCCAGTAGATTTTTACATTTTAGATATGTCTAGAGATTCATCCATTGAAGAACCACTAATTCTAGGAAGACCCTTTTTAAGAACAGCAAACAATGTTATCAGTTTGAAGGAAGGATTTATCACAATGGAAGTGATAGCATACAATATGGAGGTCATGAAGCCCAAGTAGCACTCATCCAATTAGAGGCCCAACAAGCCCTCCAGAGCATTCAGGAAATTTATAACTCAAGAATGCTTACATGGAGGAGGACATGGATCATTTCTTGGATGATGACATGGACACGTGCGGAGCTTGATGTGACATATGGGAGGCCACCCCGAAAGCCACCATGGCATGTGAGTTGTTGAGTATAAATACTTGGACCTTGAGAAAGACAAGAGCACGTGTTCTAAGAGCCCAAAAGGAGCATTTGAAGCCAATTCTTATGTTATTAAAGGCCCAACACAATTATATGTGCTTGGAGGAATCTATTAGAGCTATAATCTTTTAAATTGGGGCCCAAATGCATTGTGTTATGGACCATGGGAGTTTCAGAACGTGATTCAACTATATTCAAGCCCAAATGGATGCCTAAAAGGCCCATGCATGCTTATGGACGTGAATAGTAATTATGAAGATCCATTTGGAAGGTCCAAGAAGATTCAAGAAGCATCAAGTGTGATATTATTTACATCAATTAGGATTTTGTTTGCTTTAATTAGTTTCCTATTTTCAAATAGCAGACTTGTTTTTGAAGTTTAAGTTATTTCCTTTTATTTCTATGTAATAAATGGTGCCTCCCATAGTCAAATAATCATTAATGAGGCATCACCCTTAGAATTTATGTCTTATGATGCTGATTCTAGAGTGTTCTATTGTTGCCTATATATAGGCTACGTTTTTTGTAATTGAATTAAGATTTAGATGAATGAGAATTGAGTTTATCTCTCTCAGTCTGAGCTTTGCTTGCATCCTTGCATTCTCGTGAGAATACTCGACAGTACCAAAGGATTGATCAACCTTGTGGTGTCTTCATGGCTAGGGTTGGAAGAGACAGGTTCTTTTAAGGTCCTACCTAGATCAACCGTCTGTCTGTTACTTGATTTTAGCCAGTTCGTACGTCCCCTCTCATATCAAGTGATATCAGAGCTAAGGTTTGCTAGATTTCAAGTTTTATTCTTTTGTGTTTTCATTCTTTTGTTCCCTATTGCTTCCATTTTCCTTTTGTTCCGTTCTCCTTTTTCTGTCTTCTTCATTTCTTCCTTATTTCCATCTCTTTTGTTTATATTTTTCCATTTCATCTTCTTCCCACTCATTGTTTATGTTCATTTGACTTGCTTTTGTTCTTTTGGGTAGCATATAAAAAAAAAAAAAAAAAAAGAAAAAATTCGTGCAAAAGAAAAAGAAAAAAAAAAAGGTCCAGTTGTGTTGAGCAAAGAAAAAAAAATCGTCCAAAAAAAAGAAAAAAAAGTTCAGTTATGTCAGGAGAAAGAAAAGGCTGCAAAATTGTTGAAAAAAACAAATACGAAAATTTAAAAAAAAAAAAAAAGGGAAAGAGCTTTAGGTTTTCAAGATTGCAACATAAGAGGCAAGTTTCCTAATTTGAAGAGCTTCCATTACAAGTCAATTAATATCCTAAATCTTTATGCTTGGGTGGTAAGACTCTGACTTTCCCATTTCTATTTTCCTTTCTTTTATCTAGTTTCCTATTTTGAATTCCTTTCCTTTTTATACTATTTTCCTATTCTCTTATTAAAAAAAAAAGAGGAAACTTTCCTGATTAATTTCATAATTTTTCTCCCTCTATAACTCTTTAAATTGCCGTTTCTATAAAAACAGACAATCTACCGATATGAATTTAGCTCTAAATTCAATTAAAGCTAACCTCCTCATCATTTAGGGTTGGAAATAATTTTATAAATTTTCATAATTTTCTGAGATCTCTAGATATTTTTAATAATTAATATTGGCTAATTTTCCTTAATTTAGCCAGAATATTAATAATTAAAATAACTTTTAACAAATTATTTTTAATCTGTATTTGCTTTTTAGATCTCAAATACCATTCTACAGCATTAATTCTATTTTCATGATTTACTAGAAATTTTTAGGATTTCTGGATACTAATTACGATAATGCCTTTTATAGACCAATCATTTTAAAAATGACAATTTGGTCCTTTTTCAGTACTCACTTCAATTATTGTGCTGTTTATTTTTTTTTTTTTATCTCACCTGGCCTTAGTCAACCCTAAATCTTTCATTAGTCATGCTAAAGACATCAGGGTATGACATATTTCCCTATTTCTAGGTTAGAAATTTTGGGATGTTACATTTCTATCCTCTTAAAATAAATTTCGTCCTCGAAATTTTAACACATATTTTAAGTGAAGAGCTCTAGATACTTGCTCCTCATCTCGTCTTCCTTTTCCCACATGGCCTCTTCTTGGTTTAGTTCTTTCCAAATCACCTTGACCAAAGGAATTCCCTTGTTCCTCAGCTGCTTGACTTTCTGATCCACTATTCATTCTAGCCTTGCTTCAAATGTCAAATTGTTCTTTAGCTTAATCTGATCATATTCTAGCACATGCTCTGGATCCGGATTGTACTTCTTTAATTGAGAAACGTGGAAGACGTTATGCAACTGACTCAAATTTGGGTTAAGGCCAGTTGATAGGCTACTGGTCCTACTTTTGAGAGAATTTGGAATGGTCCCACATATTTAGGCATCAACTTTCTTGCCTTAATGGATCATCCTACTCCAGTAGTTGCAGATACTTTCAGGAATACATGGTCCCCAACCTCAAACTCTAACAGCTTTCTCCTACTATCGGTGTAACTCTTCTGTCTACTTTGAGCTATGAGTAACCTCTGTTTGATCTGTTTAATCTGTTCAGAGGTACGATCCACAATATCTGGACCCCAAACTTTTCTCTCTCCGAGTTCTGTCCAACAAAGCAGGGATCTACACTTTCTCCCGTATAATGCCTCATATGGCGCCATTTGGATACTAGAATGGTAACTGTTGTTGTACACGAATTCTGCTAAAGGCAGATATTCATCTCAGCTCCCTTTAAAATCCAAAACGCATGTTCTCAGCATATCTTCTAGTGTCTGTATTGTTCATTCTGTTTGTCCGTCCGTCTGCAGATGGTAAGCAGTACTAAAACTTAGTACCGTGCCCATGGCTTCTTGTACCGCTTTCTAAAATCTTGACATGAATCTTGGATCCCTGTTTGACACAATGTACTCTGGAACCCCATGTAATCTTACGATCTCTTTAATGTACAACCTTGCTAACTTCTCTAGTGAATATTTAACTTTCATAGCCAGGAAATGGGCTGACTTTGTCAGTCTATCAACTATAACCCATATTGATACCCTGACGACGTACGAGGTAGTCCTACTATAAAGTCCATAGAGATACTATCCCATTTCCATTCCGGAATATTAAGGGGTTGTAAAGATTCTGACAGCTTCTAGTGTTCCGTCTTCACTTTCTGGCACGTAAGGCACTTTGTCACGTACTCAGTGACATATCGTTTCATACCAGGCCACTAAAACAATAACTTGATGTCTTGATACATCTTGGTTATTCTTGGATGAATCGTATACTTGCTTTTATGTGCTTCGTCTAAAATCTGCTTCCTGAGATCATCTACAGGAGGGACATACAGTCTTCCTCTGAATTCTATCACTCCTTTTGTTGAGATCTCGAAATCTCTTGTCTCGTTGCTCAAGACTTTAGCTCGAAGGGTCTTTGCTAAAGGATCCCCTCTTTGAGCTTCTTTAATTTGTTTTATCATATCAGCAGTTGTACTCTGCACTAATGGCTCATTAGCCACATCATTTGCTGTCAACTGCATATGATAAATAGGACCCCAATCCCTTATATCTTCTAACAGATCACCCTCTTTGATCATGAGGGTGGCTACGTGCACCACTTTTCTGCTCAAGGCATTAGCCACTACATTGGCCTTTCCTGGATAATACTTGATCTGGTAGTCATAATCTTTCAGCAACTCCATCCATCTTCTTTGTCTCATGCTAAGTTCTTTCTGATCTTGCAGGTACTTGAGACTCTTGTGATCACAGAACAATTCTATAGTTGCCCCATACAAATAATGCCTCCATATCTTCAAGGCATACACTATTGCTGCAAGCTCTAGGTCATGAGGGGGGTAATTTTCCTCGTGAGACTTTAATTGGAGTGAGGCGTAGGCGACAACTCTCCCTTGCTGCATCAGTACACATCCCAATCCCTGTTTGCTAGCATTTGTGTACACTACATATGGTAGTGTCGGATCAGGGATAACTAATACTGGGGTAGAGGTTAGCCTTCGCTTTAGTTCCTGAAAACTTGCCTCACATTTCTCGTCCCACAAGAACTGCTGGTTCTTCCTGGTCAGCTTTATCAGCGCTTGGGCAATTCTAGAGAAGTCTTGGATAAATCTCCTATAGTAACCTGCCAACCCTAAGAAACTTCGTATCTCTGTCACTGTCTTAGGCTGCTCCTAGTTTAGTACTGATTCAACTTTACTAGGATCTACGACCACACCTTCATGGTTAATCACATGGCCTAGAAATTTAACTTCTTTTAACCAAAACTCACATTTACTAAGCTTGGCATAGAGTTGTTTCTCTTTCAGTGTACTTAGCACAATTCTCAAGGGCTGCTTGTGCTCTTCTTGAGTTTTAGAGTACACTAGTATGTCGTCAATAAAAACTACTACAAACAGATCTAAGTATGGTCTAAAAATCCAATTCATGTAGTCCATGAAAATAGCAGGCGCATTTGTCAATCCAAATGGCATCACTAGGAACTCGTAGTGTTCGTATCAGGTCCTAAATGCAATCTTCAAAACATCTCCTGTCTTTATCCTCAGTTCATGATATCCCGATCATAGATCGATCTTCAAGAATATCGTTGCTCCTGCCAGTTGATCTAACAGATCATCGATTCGCGGCAAAGGATATTTATTCTTTATCGTCACCTTGTTTAGCTCTCGATAGTCGATGCATAGTCTCAGACTACCGTCTTTCTTTTTCACAAAGAGTACTGGAGCATTCCAGGGAGATATACTTGGTCTTATGAAACCCTTCTCCAACAGCTCCTCGATTTGTCTCTTTAGCTCAACCATTTTGTTGGGAGCCATTCGATATGGAGCTTTGGATATCAGTCCTGTCCTTGGTACAAGGTCAATTGCGAACTCCACTTCTCGCTCAGGCAGAATTCCACTGATCTCTGTTGGAAATACCTCCGGAAAGTCTTTCACCACTGGTAGTTCTTCGATTCCCTCTTCTACCTCTGCTTGAATCGAGAAGAATACGAAATATCCCTAACATCCGTGCTGTAAACATCTACTCGCTTCGGCTTCAGTTATGTAATTTAAACTTACTTCTTTTCTAGGGATTACTTCCTTAGAGGGTAATACTAATGTTTTCTTACCACAATCTAGAAGTATGTTATTGGCAGACAACCAATTCAAACCAATTATCATATCAATACCACGAAAAGGCATGCATATCAAGTCAATGGCTGTGCAGCAATGCTCATAACAGACCACTTTAGAAGTCACAACTTTAGGACTAGTGGGAGTAGAAACAGCAATATCATATGGCAAGGTATCAATAGTCAAACCCAATCACCCACCACAGTCATGCGATATAAAGGAATGACTAGCACCTGATTCAAACATGGCATACACAAGGCAATCATTAACAGTGATCATACCTTGGATCATGTCAGGTGACTTACAAGCCTCTTAATGTGTAAGGGCAAACACTCTGCCTTGGGTCTGCTCTCTTGCCCCTTCTGCCTCTTGTGGGCATTCCTTTGAAAAGTGTCCCGATCTCCCACATCTATAGCACACATTTTGGCTAAATAAACATGGCCTGTCCCTATGATTCTTGCCACACTTCTCACATTCCTTGGCCTTCTGTGTGATATCCAACCCCTCTGGACATCTGTTCCCTTTTTTCATTTTCTGCCAGAGCCAGGCCTCTTCCTCTTCTTATTAACATAAGAGGTTCCTTCTTGACTCGGCCTCGATAGAGGTCTCTCAGTTCTCAAAGCTACTGGCATCATCCCTCAATGATTTTGACTCGATTCAGTAATACGGCAAAGTTCCACTGCCTTATTGAAACTCTCTATCTGTTGAGGCACCACGACCTCTCTTAGTGTCAGCTTTAATCCTCTGACCAACTTCTCCGTATTCCAACATTCATTGCTAAGACATTTTAGATAAGCAGAATAACGGACAACCAAATGTGCTTTACTAGGTAGTCATCAAAAGTTTCATTATTCCCCTGCTGCAACACTAGGAAATTAGCTTCCATTTTATCTTGCGCTGATCGGGGAAAGTACTTATGGGAGAACCTTTCCTTGAACACCTCCCAAGTTATTGGAGTGTTGTTGGCTTGTAGTACCAACTCAGTGTTGTTCCACCACTGATCCGCTTCTTTTTCCAGCTTATAAATTGCTATCTGAGCTTTAATCTCAGACGAACATCCCATTACCCAAAAGATCTTCTCCAGTCAGCTGATCCAATCTTTAGCTATTTGTGGTTCTAGTGAACCCTTGAACTCTAGTGGATTGTACTTGCAGAATTTCACAATCCACTGCTGGATATCTCCTTGGTTCTCAGCCAGTCCTGCTTGTTCTTCAAGTACTTGCTATTGGACTGGTGGAGCTGCTTCAGCTTGTGCTTGCTCAGGTTGTCGTAGCTGAGCAATCGCCGCTGCTATAATAGCATCTCTCTCTTCTTGCTGCTGTAACTGCGCCTCTTGTATTTGCTATACGACTCGTTGCTATTCATCCAACCTATTCATTACTTGCTGGATAGGATCCCTATATGATTCCTCAGGAGTGTTTCTTGCTCCTCTCCATGTTCTTACCATTTTGTTTGTTCTTTAGTTAATTATGGGAGAATAAAGGAACTTTTCAATCATTTATCGTAAACATACTTCTTATATTTATATAATTAGCATTTGTACAGCAACAAAAGATTATGCAGGGACTTTAGCAGTTAGCTTATCTTACATACAGCCTAAAAGTATTTACACTGTGTACATTGTAAGTCTAATACTAGCCATGACCAACTCACAGAAAAGTAGCCCATACAAAGGTCTCTATGGCCTCGACCATCTCCAGGAAGGTACATCTGGGTAGGCGATCACATATCTCATTGACTCCTTCATCCCATTTCCATGTCCTAGGGATTACGTGATACAAGGACTAGGATCCGGTCATCATCCCCCAAGGTATGATCCTCCCTAATAACCTAATAATAGAGGCTCTTAATGTCCTCTAAGAACCTCAAGTATACATTAGCCTCCTGGTGCTCATACGGCTTAATGAAATAGCTTCTAAACTGGAACTCCTAAACTAGTTAAGCAAGGCACTGGAACTCTTTCTTAATTTTAGGTATAGGGATTTGACTCGGACCCTCTCCATCATCACTAGGTATCCCAATGATTGTTGGTACATCATTAGAGATAATTGTGGCTATGTCTCTGTCTGGAGCCTTCCCCTTGAAGCCGAAGTAATCTATATGGATTGTTGGGAGTTTGGTGCTAAGCCCTCCGTACCTCTCAATATCTTCATACCACCATGTCTCATCGTACCACCAAGGATATGGCACACCGGGCATGACCTTGCTAATGGTCTCTCCTGATTTTCCATTTCCACTATCACAGACAGCCATCACCTAAGTTTTCTGTAATTCTAATGATCAAAGAAACTCATTAATGAACCGTCTAAAATGTTTTCCTCAATAATGACTGAAAATTCAATAATTATTGCTTTCCATCATAATTTCAACCTTTAAGCCTTGAATATTGTCCAGGGACCTTTTCTTTACCTTCCATAATTATTTGTTAAATGTTTGGGAATTTCTAACATATTTTTTCAAAATTTTCCTATTTCTTTCCACTATTCTGGCCCTTAAATGTCCCGAGATTTTCTTACTCTCAGGGTTAAGATTTTTGGGATGTTATAGTTTGGGAGTGGTATGGGATAGACATTTTGTTGGAAACCTTATATTTAGCCAACAAGTTAGTGAGCAACTTGTTGTAGAAATGGGTTCCCTAATCACTTATTAACACCTTGGGTACCCTAAATCTACTGAAGATATTAGACTTTAGACACTTGGAAACCATAGGTGCATCATCTTTTCTTGTGGAAATTGCTTCTACCCATCTAGAAAGATAGTCTACGGCAAAAAGAATATAAGCGTAACCATAAGAAGGTGGGAATAGTCCTATGAACTCTATCCCCCAAGCATTTGTTGTTGTGGCATTTCATTTCTCCTACTTACCCCCTAAATCTTTGGCATTTATCACATGCCTTACAATAAGTAAAATCATCTCTAAATAGGGTGGGCTAATAAAAACTAGCATCCAACACTTTCCTAGCTGTTTTCTTAGCACTAAAGTGTCCCCCACACAAAGTATTATGGCAAGCTTCCAATATAGCCCTAGCCTCAACTTCAGGAATGCACCTTATGATTACTTGGTCAGAGTATATTCTCCATAAATACGGTGGATCCCAAATGTAGTAGGAAGCTTCACTCTTAAGCTTCTGAATCTAAAAAGGAGTCAAATGAGAAGGGATTAGACAGGTCACAAGATAGTTCACTAAATGAGCAAACCATGGCTGACAAATAGACAAAGCACATAAAGACTAATCAGGAAATAAATCACAAACATCATCAGAATCTAATACTCCCCTAGTCTCTAGTGGCAGTTTACTTAAGTGATCCATAACACGGTTCATATTGCCAGCTCTATCTTTTACTTCTACATCAAACTCTTAGAATAGCAACATCTACCTTAAGAGCCTTAGCTTTGATTGAGGTTTGTGGAAAAGATACTTTACTGCTGCATGATCTGTATATACAACCACTTTGGAATTTATGAGATAAGGTCTAAATTTGTCAAGTCCAAAGACAATAGCAAATAATTCCTTTTCAGTAGTGGTGTAATTTCTGTAAGCTGCATCTAAAGTTTTAGAAGCATAGGCAATTACTTTAGAAGCAGAACCATCCCTTTAACCCAATATTGCCCCCACACTTAAATTTGAAGCATCACATGAAATTTTAAAAGGCATTTCCTAGTTAAAAGAGGTCAAAATGGGAGGAGTAACTAGCCTATTCCTTCATTCATCAAAAGCTATCTCACATTCATGATCAAATTGAAAATGAACATCCTTTTGCAATAGTTTAGAAAGAGGTAGAGCAATTTTTCTGAAGTCTTTGATGAATCTTCTATAAAACCCTACATATCCTAAAAAGGATCTCAATTCTTTCAAGTTGGTAGGATAGAGCAAAAAAGAAATCACTGCAATTTTAGCTTTATCTATCTCTATTCCCTTATTAGAAATCAAATGACCTAGCATAACACAATGATTAACCATAAAATGGCATTTTTCATAATTCAAAACAAGCTTTTTCTCAATACATCATGCTAGAATTTTGTCAAGGCTTTGTAAACACTTATCAAAAGAATTGCCATAGATAGTATAATCATCCGTGAACACATCCATGCATTTTTCAATAAACTCAACAAAAATAGATAACATGCAACGTTGAAATATGCCAGGTGCATTACAAAGACCAAAAGGCATTATTTTATAAGCATAGGTTCTAGATGGATAAGTGAAAGTAGTCTTATCTTGGACCTAGTCACTAGGTTCTATAGTGACTTTTTGGAAATATCTTTTGATGACTTTTCCCTACTTTCCCTACTTATTTGGAAATATCTGGAGTACCCATCTAGGAAACAGTAGTGACTTTTCCCTACTTACTGTTCAAGCATTTGATCAATAAAAGGTAAGGAAAAGTGATCCTTCCTAGTGGACTCATTCAGCTTCCTATAGTCAATGCAAACTCTCCATGAGTTTTGTACCCTAGTTGGTATGAATTCATTATTCTCATTCTTAGCTACTATGATCCCACTCTTCTTTGGTGCAACTTATACCAGTGACACCTACTCGTTATCAGATATAGTATATATGATTCCAGCTCTCAAAAGTTTATCAACTTCTTTCCTAACCACATCAGAAATTAGAGGATTTAGCCTCATCTGGTTTTGTTTAATTGGCTTGGAACCCTCGGTTAACAAAATCCTAAAGGTACAAACAGTAGAGTCAATTCCATTAATATCAGTTAATTGCCAACCCAAAGCCTCCCTATTCCTACTAAGTGATAGCATACCAAGAAGTGTTCAATATGGAGGTATTGAAGCCCAAGAAATGCTCATCCAGTTAGAGGCCCAACCAGCCCTCCAAAGTGCTCAAAGGATTTATAGTTTCAGAATGCTTACATGGAGGATGATATGGATCATTGCTTGGACGATGACATAGATACATGCAAAGCTTGACGTGACATATGGAAGGCCAACCCGAAAGCCACCATGGCATGTGAGTCATTAGAGTGTAAATACTTGGACCTTAAGAAAAACAAGAGCGCGTTCTAAGAGCCTAAAAGGAGATTTAAAGCCAATTCCTATGTAATTAAAGGCCCAACACAATTATATGAACCTGGAGGAGTCCATTAGAGCTATAATGATAGCATACCAAGAAGTGTTCAATATGGAGGTCTTGAAGCGCAAGAGATGCTCATCCAATTAGAGGCCCAACTAGCCCTCCAAAGTGCTCAAAGGATTTATAGCTTCAGAATGCTTACATGGAGGATGATATGGATTATTGCTTGGACACATGCGGAGCTTGACATGACACATATGGAAGGCCACCCCAAAAGCCACCATGGCATGTGAGTCATTAGACTGTAAATACTTGGACCTTAAGAAAAAAACAAGAGTGCGTTCTAAGAGCCCAAAAGGAGATTTAAGCCAATTCCTGTGTAATTAAAGGCCCAACACAATTATATGTGCTTGGAGGAGTCTATTAGAGCTATAATCTTTTAAATTGGGGTCCAAATGCATTGTGTTATGAAGACCCATTTGGAAGGTCCAAGAAGATGAAGGGAATTGAAAGACGACGCGCAGCGGAAAAACAACACAAAATTTTAAAACTTTTCAATCCCTTGCCCGGATCTACCGATCGCGTTTAAGTCAGGTAGTAAGAAGTATTACCTTCGGTGTTCGGTTTCCGAGTGGCTTGGTGATTCCGCCGTTCAGGATGCCTCTGCTCGCCTCCTTTATCGTTCGAAGTCGACAACTCCGGTCGGCTTCCTCTACCGGTATCCACACGAGTAGCCCTCAACCTCGAACGACGTGCTAGCGTCTATGTCCGTCTAGGGTTTTCAGAGAATCCGTCCACTCTTATCTCTCTTAGGCCGTCTCTTATCTGTTGGTGCTTTCACTCTCACTCTTCAAACCCTAGCTCCCTAATATCGAATATATAGGATGCTATAGGTATTATGAGTGATATTTTAATTTCGAAATTAGTCCCAAATTAATTCCGAAATTAATACAATATCAAATATTGCATAATTAGATAGGAGAACAATTAAATAAATACGGTTTATATTAAATCCGTCTCACAGATTTAATTCACCTATTTATCTAATTCAAAAATAAAGATATGACGGAATTAATTTACATAGATCTAATTTATCCTTATAAATTAAATCTAACAATTAATATCTCTTATATTTATATATAATATATATATATGAATATATATATATATATATACACGTCCACCCTATTTATTCATTGAATCTAGACATATCCTAGATTCAATGAATCTGGATATCATAACTCGTGTTGGGCTATTTTGTGTGCGACCCTGTAGGCCCATATGAAGTTGGCAGTGGGCCATTAACTATAATGACTCACAAGCCGTAAGCGGTCTCTAGCAAGACATCACGACTACCCAAAACATATGAGGATCATTGAACGATGCAACCTTTCATACAACGATATCGCGTCCCTTTTGTCACACGACATTTTGGTCATGGACGAGGCATGGAGAACGTCATCCTCCTATTCATGACCGTTACTTTCTCGATCCCTGAGTAGTCTGAGTATAGAAACGGAACTACCTTTCCATTATAGTATGGCCATACATTTCTCAGACTCACTCATCGAGGGGCCCAGTAATGTCTCTCTACGAATGTGAGGGACAAATTCCATCTTGACCATTCACATTCCTCCACATGAAAAAACCATTAAGCCTGAACATAGTCTTTATGATTACTCGGTCAAAAGTGACTTTTGACTAGGTCAAAGCTAAGCGTCTCTCATGTAGGAATCCATGATGATCTCAGGTCAAAGGGCATAGTGACATGGTTTGTATATGAGAGAAGCTTATGACTTAACCCATGCAGCTCTCTCATAGCGGGTCGGTCCAACACCTTGTACTCTTACATGTGCCTATGACTTTAATTTATATCTCTATATATCTTTAAAGTCATACTGGTCTTATTTCATCTTTGCTCCCACATAGATGACCGACCAGGGACATTTAGGATAAACCATGAGTTATCCAAGGATAGTCATCACAGTAAACATGCAAATAATATGATAACGTAATTAATAAATTCATAAATGAACAATGTTCAAAACATAATGATTGGCCCCTAGGGCACAATTTCCAACAGAAGATTCAAGAAGCATCAAGAGTGATCTTATATGATATTAAACAGGATTCTATTTGTTTTAATTAGTTTCCTATTTTGTATTGATTGCTTCTTGAAGGCAAAGACTTACTTATTTTATATTGCATTAATGAGTAGAGAGTCAAATAATATCCTTCTCATTAATGAAGGTACCCTACTAGGTAGTGTGTGATCTAGATTATTCTATCTTGACTAGCAAGTTAGAGTATTCTAGAAAGTCTTTTGATTTTCCTAATTTTGTTGTATTTTTGCATCTATTTTTGATGCATTTTATTTACTTAGTGTTTTAGGCTCTAAAACTAAGGGACTTAGTGGGGATGGACGAATACAGAGTGATTACCAAAGTAGGTGGTAACTTCTATCGCTGCAACAAGAGTTCTAGTCATGACGGATGAACACAATAAATCTCAAATGTTGAGATGGTATCTCAACGAGACACAACGACTCTCAGAGGTCGCAAAGAGTGAGATTAGTAGAAGTAAGAAAGAGAGAGGTAGCCACTAATTAGAATTATTAGATTCCCTCTCAAGAGGAAGAGTAATGATGAGGAGTTAAATGAGTCAGTTAGGGATTAAGTCTTTACACCAATAAGGAGGTGTAAGTGGCAATCTAAGCTAGACAAACTCTTACAGCCTTATTAGGGCTAGGACTCCATGATAGAATAGCTATCTCAAGTTCTGGAAGAGAAGAATAGGAACCTGGAGATAGTGAAGTTAAGATGGAGATCCCTAGTGAAATGTCTTAAGGATCAAGAAGAAGAGGACGAGACAAATGACTATGTAGGGAACTAGCTTAGAGGTTGGCATGTTCCCCTTAATGTTAAGAGATACTCAGTCGCTTGGAGTTTAGGTTGAGAGGCACCCTTTTCAAGGGATAAGTTCTTGGCCAGGAATCTTCCTAGAGAAAATGGGAATTGGTCCTCCAAGTTAGAATTGATGTTGCTCAAGATGGAGCAAAATGCCCTATCCGAGAGGGAAAAGGGAAGCAGCCAAGGCAAGGCAAGTGGAGTTGACCTTACCCAATGGGAGTATGACTAGCCAAGAACAAAGCTACGCTTAGATGTACTTGAGCTTAGCAGAGTACTAGAGTAAGCAGAAAGAAAAAGAACCTCAAGAGCCCTCTCCCTGTGACTTCCAGAAGCAGCTGCAAACAGAAAAGAGGCTCCCTCTTGAAGGGATAAGATGTCCGGTTGGCATGCTACGAATATAGCAACCAGTAAGAGCTTACACTCCTTGCATTAAAATGCCAGACATTATGCATGTTAGAGTATGCTCGTACTGAAAAGTAAAGTAGAGAAAAGAGAAGTTGCATAAGTCCTCTTTTTGTACCATTCTAAAGTAGTAAGAGACGGTAAGAGCAGCTGGAGAAGTAAGAGAACTCTAGGACAAATTGGCTTAGGCACCTAAAGAGACGAATAGGTGGCCTGGGGAATTGACAGGAGGCTTAAGAAAATGGTATTAGTTCTTGGAATAGTTTTGGGGAATTATTGGTTTGGTGACCAACTGAGTGGAGATGACTTCACTTAGTCCTATGGTCTAAGTCTCCCAGAGATTGGTACCTATTTGGGAAGATGAGGACCAGGGATGAGTTGAAGATGTGAAAACCTCCTTCGGTTGTAAACCAGTACTGAGAGAGTACCTATAATTTCCTTCCAGATAACCTTATCATTGATTAGGTTGGATTCAATTTCCTTCCGACTAGCAGAGGAAAGCCAAAGTTAGAGGAGTTAGAGCCATAATGATATGAGGTACGGATACGGATCGGCTAGAAACAAGTTAGGAAACTAGACGAACAATCAAAGGTAGGACCTTAAGAGAACCTGTCTCTTACAACCCTAGCCATGGAAACACCACAAGGATGATCAGTCCTTGATACAGTTGAGTATTCCCACGAGAATACGAGGCGGTAAGCAAAACTCACTCAAGAGAAATAAAATTCTCTAAAATTCATTCATTCAAATCTGATCCTCAATTACAAAAAACGTAGCCTTATATAGGTAGCAAAAGAACAATCTAGAATCAAAAAACCCTAGGTCATAAATGCCATAAATGTGCCTTAATGATGATTGACTATCTTGGTTGGCACCAATTAAGGCTAAAGGAAATAGGAAATTACCTTTTCTTGAAGAAAAAGGCTGCTACCTAAAAATAGGAAACTAACCTAAAATATTCTTACGCAATCTTTGACCAAAAGGCCTTATTTAATGCAAATAAAAATGGAAACTTAAAAAAACGAAATTAAACCATAACTAATACATAAAGATGCCTTCTTGATGCTTCTTGAATATTCTTGGACGTCACTTATGCTCCTCCTCCAAGGCACATGCTTGTCACATGGTATTTTGAGTGAATTCTTCAATCTGGACTGCACATAGGCCTTGTACATCATCTTGTTTGGCTTCTAGCAATGTAATCACCATGTTTGGACCCTTGATGGGCTGATTGAGGGATGCTTCTTCCAAATAAATGGGCTCTAACTCTTTAAGATCTTTTATCAAACAATTCAATGCCTCTTTCATAGATTTGGTCCTTGCTCTTGTCATTGGGCCTACAATGCCTTGTAATGGGTCTTTTAGAATATTGGACTTCCATCTTTTAGCTTGGGCTCCACGCTCCGTGTTTTGGTCTTCCTTTGATGCTTGATCATGCCATGCTCCTCTATCATTCCCTCCCTGCTCAAAAGGATTTGTCCTCGAATCTGCAGCATCAAAGAGAGATAAATCAGTCACATTAAATGTAGCACTTACATTACCGTAGGAGCTAGGCAAATCTATTTTATAAGCATTATCATTGATTCGCTCCAAGACTTGGAAAGGGTCATCTCCTCTTGGCTGCAACTTAAACTTTCGTTGTTCTGGAAACCTCTCCTTTCGCAAGTGTACCTAAACCCAATCTCCAGGCTCAAAGACAACCTTCCTACGACCTTTGTTAGCTTGCTTTGTATATTGCTCAGTCTTTCTCTCGATGTTGGCCCTCACCTTAGCATGTAATTCCTGCACAAACTCAGCCTTTTTCTTGCCATCAAGGTTAGCTCGTTCACTAGAAGGCAAAGGCAGAATATCCAAAGGAGATAGAGGATTAAAGCCATAAACAATCTCAAATGGAGAGAAAGAAGTGGAAGAGTGAATAGCCCTGTTATATGCAAATTCAATATGAGGCAAGCAGTTGACCCAATTCTTCAAGTTCTTTTGAATTATTGTACGTAACAGGGTAGTGAGTGTTCTATTGACGACCTCAGTTTGCCCATCCGTTTGGGGATGTGCCACAGTAGAAAACAGCAACTTAGTTCCAAGCTTACTCCATAAGGTCCTCCAAAAATGGCTAAGAAACTTTACATCCCTATCACTCACAATGGTTTTAGGCAATCCATGCAATCTAACAATTTCTTTGAAGAACAAGTCAGCAATATGCACAGCATCATTTGTTTTAGAACAAGCAATAAAATGAGCCATTTTACTAAATCTATCCACTACAACAAAGATGCTATCTTTCCCAGATTGAGACCTAGGCAAGCCCAACACAAAATCCATAGAAATATCTACCCAAGGTTGGGAAGGCACAAGTAGAGGGGAGTATAAACCATGAGGTTGAACCTTAGACTTTACATGCCTACATGTCACACATTTAGTACAAACAGACACAACATCTTTGCGCATACCAAGCCAATAAAAGTGTTCATGCAAAAGAGCTAATGTTTTGTCAACACCAAAGTGACCCATCAAACCACCACCATGAGTTTCTTTTACAAGCAGCTCACACATCGAGCAATTGGGAATGCACAATTTATCTTTCTTAAAAAGAAACCCATCAAATCTATAAAAGTCATTCACTCACCCCATGCTTTTCACAAGAAAGCCAAATTTTGGAAAAATCACAATCAGAGTCATACAACCCTTTCAATAATTCAAATCCAAGTAATCTAGCATGAAGAGAAGTGATAAGAGAATACCTCCTAGAAAGAGCATCAGCAACAACATTCTCTTTACCTTGCTTATAAGGAAACGTCTCTATGAATTCCAACCAGCGAGCATGCCTCTTATTAAGCTTACCTTGAGACTTTAGAAACTTCAAACTTTCATGATCAGAGTGAATAATGAATTCCTTGGGCCATAAATAATGCTGCCATGTTTCTAAAGTTCGTTTTAAAGCATAGAGTTCCTTGTCATAAGTAGAGTAATTCAAAGAAGTTCCACTTAATTTCTCACTGAAGTAGGCAATAGGCCTAGACTCTTGCATTAGAACAGCACCAATACCAATCCCAAAAGCATCACATTCAATTTCAAAAACTTTATTAAAATCAGGTAAACACAAAAGCTGTTTCTTGTGTTTCACCCCATTTAAATGTCACATGCTTCTTAACAAGCTCATTTAGAGGTGCAGCAATAGTTGAAAAATCTTTGACAAACCTCTTATAGAAACTTGCTAGTCCATGAAAACTTCTGACTTCATTGGCATTCTTTGGAGTTAGCCAATCTCTTATAGCTTTCACCTTTTCCTCATCCATATGGATCCCTTAAGCACCTACAACAAAACCAAGAAACACAACAGAATCCATGCAAAAGGAGCATTTCTGAAAATTAGCATATAAGCTATTCTCCCTATAAGAGTTCGAAACACCTTATGCAAGTGAATAACATGGTCATCTATTGTTCTACTATAGACAAAAATATCATCAAAGTAGACAACCACAAACTTCCCAATAAATGAACGAAAAACATGATTCATCAAGCTCATGAAAGTGCTAGGTGCATTAGTTAACCCAAAAGGCATAACTAACCATTCATACAATCCAAATTTAGTTTTAAATGCTGTTTTCCATTCATCTCCCTCTTTCATGCAAATTTGATGATAACCACTCCTTAGGTCAATTTTAGAGAATAAAGTAGCACCATGCAACTCATCCAACATGTCATCTAATCTAGGAATGGGGTAACGATACTTAACTGTTATTTTGTTGATGGCTCTACAATCAATGCACATTCGCCATGAACTATCTTTCTTGGGCACTAGAAGTACTGGAACAGCACATGGGCTCAAACTTTCCCTTACAAAGCCTTTCCTTATGAGTTCATCAACTTGGCGTTGAATCTCTTTAGTTTCTTCGGGATTGGCTCTATAAGCTGGTCTATTAGGTATAGAAGCTCCAGGGATGAAATCAATCCTATGCTCAATTCCTCTTAAGGGAGGAAGCCCATCGGGAACTTCATCAGGGAATAGGTCACCAAATTTCTGCAACAAAGCCACAACACTAGAAGGCAAAGAGGGGTTAAGTTGGTTAGTAGAAAATAAGTATCCTTGCACACAAGCACCAAGACTCGCTCACTCACTAATGCTCTCTTAACCTCACTTTTTCCAGCAAATAGACTCTCTTTCTTTTGTTCATTTTTCTCATATTCATTCCTTTTCTTTTCTTTTCTTTTTTTTGTACTCTCTCTTTTTCACTCCACTCACTTATTTTTTTGCATTCTTTCTCAATCCTCACTTGGTCATCATAAGCTTCTTTAGGCCTAAGAGGCTTCAATACAATGATTTTTCCATTGAAAGGAACAGAATAACAATTTTTGTAACCATAATGGTGAGCTCTACTATCAAACTGCCATGGTCTTCCAAGCAAGAGATGTCCAGCAAGCATTAGGACTACATCACATAAAACTTCAGCATAGTAGTTGCCAACAAAAAAAGAAACCAAAACTTGCTTAGTGACCTTAGCTTCAGCACTATCATTCAACCATTGCAATTTATATGGCTTAGGATGCTTCATAGTAGGTAAATCCAACTTTTCAACAAGTAAGGTACTAGCAACATTGGTAACACTACTACTATCAATAACCATGCTACATACCTTATTCTTTATGAAGCACCTAGTGTGGAAGATGAGCTCTCGCTGGTCTTGCTCTTTATCTTCCTTTGGTTGCATGTTTAGGGCTCTTCTAGCCACTAATGCTTCTCCCTTAACAGGTTCAGCTTCATCAATCTCCAATTCATAATCAATCACCAAAGAAGGCATGTCATCATCACTTTCATCGCTAGAATGCACACTGTCATACTCGCCATTATCTTTGAGAATCATGGCCCTCTTATTGGGACATTGGGAAGCAATATGCCCTTTTCCATGACATCTAAAACATTGAAGAGAAGAGGTTCTATCAGTAGAAGAAGTTTTAGAGTCAAGTTTCTTACCGCCATCAATCTTGGGCTTGGATTCCTCCTTGGCTTTTGGTGTGAATTTTGCAACATCTTTAGCCTTAGAATCCTTCCACTTGGATGCTGATCTAGAGTCCCTCCAACCATGAGATGAGGATTTGGAGTGTTTTCCTTTATACCGCTTCTCAACTTTGATGGCTTTATGCACTAGCTCTTGTTTATCAACAAAAGTGTACATCTCAACCTTGTCTCTAATTTCAGGCCTTAACCCATCAATGATTCTGGTCATGCTTGCTTCTTCTCCTTCTTGTACTCTAGCTCGCATTTTAAGAAGGTCAAGTTCATGCACATATTCATCTACAGTCTTAGAGCCTTGGCTAAACAGTCGTAACTTTCTATTTAGCTTTCGGTAGTAGTAACTAGGGACATACTTGTTGTGCATGAGTTTCTTTAGCTTTGACCATGTATAAGGTGGTCCTTTGCCCTTAAGGCGCCTTTTAAGCTGTAAATTTTCCCACCAAACAATAGCATAGTCAGAAAATTGATATGAAGCAATTTTTACCTTCTTTTCCTCTGGCCAATCATTCATTCTGAAGATTTGCTCAAACTTCATCTCCCAATCAAGGTATGCATCTGGATTTGGTGAGAACCCACAAGGGAAAAATCTCACGAACCCACAACCGATCTGAATATACGCACCCCAAGAACGTAAACAAAGGTCTGGTGATCTACTTGAACCCTTGAACACGGAAGAACAAGGACCCGAAGTGTTGAAAGACGCCACAAGATTGATCAAGCCTTGATAAGTCTGTTAGTTCAATGAAGAACCCTAGAGAGAACTCCTCTCAATCAGAAATTGCAAAATGCAAGTTTTCATTCAAAATTCCCAAAATCTCCTCCCAAAATGAGGGTTACAATATCTTATAGAGGATACATTCAAGATCTGACCTAAAAAGCATTAAATGCAATCTAGAAAATCAAAACATAATAAATTCATAAGGACTTGATTTAGGTAACTTGGAAATTCAAAAGTCAAATCTGCCAACTAATTATGAATTTTCGCACAAATGCATTTAATGAAATATAATCAGCATATCAAGCCCAAAATATGATTAATTAGGCCCAAATGAGTCTTCTCATGTGTTGTACTTGATCCAAGCTCCTTAAATTGAAGTCTCCAAGCCCAAGATATGATTAGTAGCTCCATTTTCAGCCCAAATGACATTAGTGACATCCTCAGCATTTTTATCCAGATTTGATACTCCAATAAATGCCATTTGCTTTGTCAAGGTGTCTTGCACTAGCCCACTCAAAGCTTCCTTAATTCTTTTAGCTCTTGCTCTTGTGATTGGTCCAGTTGGGATTTGCAATGGATCATTGGAAGTTGAGGAGTTAGCTTGCTGTATCGCATCATTCCCCCTCTCCTCAAAAGGATTCGACCTCGAATCATCACCTGCATCAAAAGGAGATAAATCAGCCACATTGAAAGTAGCACTAACATTATACTTACCAAGTAAATCAATTTTGTAAGCATTGTCATTGATTCTTTCAAGCACTTGAAATGGACCATCTCCTCTTGGAGCTAATTTGGACTTTCTTTGAGCTGGAAATCTTTCTTTCCTCATATGCACCCACACCCAATCACCAGGTTCAAAGAGAACACGCCTTCTTCCTTTGTTAGCCTTGGATGCATATTGCTCATTTTTCTTTTCAATTTGTTGTTTCACTTTTTGATGAAGTTGTTTCACTGTTTCAGCTTTTTTTGTCCCATCAAGACTGGCCCTCTCATCAATAGGCAATGGTAATAAATCCAAGGGAGTTAGTGGATTAAAACCATACACTATTTCAAAAGGAGAATAATCAGTAGATGAGTGCACACTCCTATTGTAAGCAAATTCAATGAATGACAAGCAATTTTCCCAATTCTTCAAGTTCTTTTGAATCACAGTTCTAAGCAATTGAGTTAAAGTTCTATTAACTACCTCAGTTTGTCCATCAGTTTGTGGATGACAAGCAGTAGAAAACAATAATTTAGTACCCAGCTTACCCCACAAAATCCTCCAAAAATGACTCAAGAATTTTGTATCCCTATCAGAAACAATACTTTTAGGAACACCATGAAGTCTTACAATTTCCTTAAAGAACAAATCAGCAATGTATGTGGCATCATCAGTTTTATGGCAAGCAATGAAATGTGCCATTTTAGAAAATCTATCGACAACCACAAATATGGAATCCATACCCTTTCTTGACCTAGGTAAACCCAAAATAAAATCCATTGATATATCTACCCAAGGTTCACTAGGCACAGGTAATGGGGTGTACAAACCATGTGGCAAGACTCTAGATTTAGCCTTTTTACAAGTTATGCATTTAGCATAGATTCTTTCCACATCACGTTTCATTTTAGGCCAAAAGAAATGTTCATGCAAAACATCCAAAGTCTTTTTCACACCAAAGTGACCCATTAATCCTCCCCCATGTGCTTCTCTCACAAGTAATTCTCGCAAAGAACATTGAGGCACACACAATCTGTTTTCTTTAAACAAGTACCCATCAATCCTATAAAACTTTTCAAATGCTTTCTTTTCACAAGCAAGAAACACTTCAGCAAAATCAGCATCAATGGCATACAATTCCTTGATATATTCAAAACCAAGCAACCTAGCATTTAGAGTAGTAAGAAGAGTATACCTTCTTGACAATGCATCAGCCACCACATTTTCTTTACCTTTCTTGTATCTGATGACATACGGAAATGTCTCAATAAATTCCAGCCACCTTGCATGTCTCTTGTTCAGCTTACCTTGACCCTTAATGTGCTTCAAAGATTGATGATCAGTATGAATTACAAATTGTTTAGGCCAAAGGTAGTGTTGCCAATTCTCTAATGCTCTTTTAAGTGCATAGAGCTCCTTGTCATATGTTGGATACTTCAAGGCTGCTCCATTCAACTTTTCACTAAAATAAGCAATTGGCTTTCCTTCCTGCATCAAAACAGCTCCTATTCCAACTCCAGATGCATCACATTCAATCTCAAAAGTTTTGTTAAAGTTAGGCAATACTAATACAGGTGCAGAACACAATTTATCCTTAAGCCTAATGAATGCAACATCTTGTTCTTTATCCCATTTAAAACCAACAGACTTTTTAATAACTTCAGTGAGTGGTGCAGCAAGTGTGCTAAAATCTTTGACAAAGCGCCTATAAAAACTAGCCAAACCATGAAAGCTTCTCACCTCAGTTATGCTTTTAGGTGTTGGCCATTCTTTAATAGCTCTTATCTTTTCTTCATCAACTTCTATTCCTTTAGCACTCACCACAAAGCCAAGAAAAACAATTTTATCCATACAAAAATCACACTTCTTCATATTTGCAAACAATTTTTCCTTTCTCAAAACATCAAGCACACAATGCAAATGATTCAAATGCTCATCAAGATTCTTGCTGTAAATCAGAATGTCATCAAAATAAACCACAACAAATTTCCCAATGAAAGCACGCAAAACATGATTCATTAATCTCATGAAAGTACTAGGTGCATTAGTTAACCCAAATGGCATAACTAACCATTCATACAAACCATGTTTTGTTTTGAAAGCAGTTTTCCATTCATCCCCTTCCCTCATTCTAATTTGATGGTATCCAGATTTCAAATCAATCTTAGAAAAGACAATAGAACCATGCAATTCATCAAGCATATCATCTAATCTAGGAATGGGATGGCGATACTTTATAGTGATGTTATTCACAGCTCTGCAATCAATGCACATCCTCCAAGTTCCATCTTTCTTTGGGACCAAAAGTACCGGAACAGCACAAGGACTCAAGCTTTCTCTAACATATCCCCTTGCCATGAGCTCTTCCACTTGCCTTTGAAGTTCCTTTGTCTCTTCTGGATTGCTTCTATAGGCTGGCCTATTAGGAATTGTTGCTCTGGAATGAAATCAATTTGATGCTCAATTCCTCTAATGGGTGGTAATCCAGGTGGAATCTCCTCTGGGAACACATCAACATATTCCTGCAATAAAGAACTAACAACACTTGGAAAGGAAGAGTTAATGTCATTAGTATCCAAAAAGGATTCCTTGTAAACAAGGAGAAGCAAATGTTGTTCAGCCAAAAAGGCATTCCTCACTTCACTTTCTTTTGCATAAAAACTCAATTTCTTTTTCTCTTTTCTCTCTTCATTTTTTTTCTGAAATTCTTTTTTTGAACTCTCATCTTTTCTCTCCTTTTCACTCCCATTTCTTTTTGATGTCTCTCTCACATTTTTCATATCACTCTCTTTTTTATCTCTCTCTTTTTTCATCTTAAGTTGATCCTCATACACTTGCTTTGGGGTCAATGGTACAAGAGTAATGGGTCTGTTGTTCATTACAAAAGAATATCTATTTGTAAGCCCATCTTTCTTTACCTTTCTATCAAATTCCCAAGGTCTTCCCAAAAGTATATGTCCAGCATGCATAGGAACAACATCACATAATACTTCATCACAATACTTCCCAATTGAAAAAGAAACAAGAACTTGCTTATCAACTTTAATCTCCCCACATTCATTCAGCCATTGCAGCTTGTATGGTCTAGGGTGTCTAACAGTGGGCAAATGTAATTTCTCAACCATTGTAGTGCTTGCAACATTTGTAACACTCCCACCATCAATTATCAAACTACATACCTTGTTATTAATGAGGCAGCGAGTATGGAAAATATTTTCCCTTTGCTCATTCAACTCATCTTCCTTCACTTGACAATTCAAGGCTCTTCTAACCACAAGGCATTCTCCTTCCACAGCATACTCAATCCCATCATCACTAGCATCTTCAAGTAGGGGCATGGAGTCATCACTTTCACTCTCACTTTCAGTCACAACTTCATTATTTTTCAGAATCATAACTCTCTTGTTGGGGCATTGAGAAGCAATATGACCTGTACCCAAACACTTGAAACATTTTATATCCCTATTTCTAGAAGTTTGGGAATCAGATTTACCTTTGCTCTTTGATGAAGCTTCTTCTTTGCCTCTAGTGGTCTCCTTTTGGATAGCTTTTTCTCCTTTCTTCCAATTCTGTTTGAAAGAAGAAGTTGATCCAGAATGAAATTTTGAAGCACCTTTTCGCTTGAGTTGCTTTTCCACCTTAATAGCCATATGCACCATGTCTTCTAGTTCTACATAATGATGCAATTCAACTATATCAGCTATATCTTTGTTCAACCCACTTAGAAATCGGGCCATTGTTGCTTCTCTATCTTCTTGCACATTAGCTCTTATCATGGCCAATTCCATCTCCTTATTGTACTCCTCTACACTCCTAGGACCTTGTGTAAGGGTCTGCAACTTTTGATAAAGCTCTCTAAAATAATGGTTGGGAACAAATCTCTTCTTCATTAGAGCTTTCATTTCGCTCCAAGTTGTTACAGGCCTCTCTCCATTATTCCTCCTATTAATACCCAATTTATCCCACCAAACAATGGCATAATCAGTGAATTCTATTGCTGCCAACTTCACCTTTTTAGCTTCAGAATAATTATGACACTCAAAGATCATTTCTATTTTCTTTTCCCACTCTAAGTAGGCTTCAGGATCATTTCTACCTTGGAATGATGGTATCTTCATTTTGATGCTCCCAAGGTTCCCATCTACTCTATCTCTCTCCCTTGGGTTATTTCTCCCATATCTTCTCCCATACCTATCCCCTCTATGCCTATTCCTTATCAGTTCAACTTCAGATTCAGAATTGACTTCATCCTCACTACCACCAACTTTGTTATTTTCAGATTCAAAGTCATCCATAGAAACCTCCCTTTGCCTTCCATGCCTTCTAGGTTTAGGTTGGGCTCTTTGCAGATTTACAATCCTTTCATCTTGTCTATCCATTCTATCCCTTATCTCTCCATAAACCACATTCATCCGTTGAAAATGTTGCTGCATTGCCCTAAGGGTGTCTTCAATATTCATTGGATTTCCACTACCACCAGATGTCCCATCTGCATTAGACATTGTGACTTCAAGGAAAATTAATTATGTTAGTGAAGTAAAGTTCCTCACAAATTTCCTCACGTGTTTCCCTCAAGAATGACACTCAACACTCGTGTTTCACTCAAACTTGGCTTTTAAATTGAGGTATATCACTCTTGCCTTTTTCCACTCTGAAATCTTGAGGCTCTTTAAAGAACTAAACAATTTAAACAAAGCAATCACAATATGCAGAATCAGCCAACACTTAGGAACTTTGAGAAATTAAGAGTATTGAATATGGACCTTCAAGAAAAGTCAGAAACTCAATTGACACAAGTATTGCAAAAGCCAAAATAGAATTTGGATATGAAGATGATTTGCTCAGAACACTGCCAGCACTATAATTTCTTTTCGTTTTTTTTTTCTGTCCCTTTCTTTTTGGGTACCTTTTTTTTTCCTTTTTTTTTTCTTGTCTTTTCCCTTTTCTTTTCTTTTTTTTTTTCACTGAATAATGCAAGGAAAATCACAAAAATACCATAAACAAAACAGAACAAGCAATCTGAACCCAGAAATTCCAGAAAACGCGTCCTTTTCAAATGGGTATAACTTGCCCTACAAAAGTCGGATTTAGATGAAACCAAAACGAGACGAAAGAAGGGATTCCGAACTATGAAAATGACCTATTAAACTTCACAAAACTCAACGGAAAAGTGAATGGACAAGGATGACAATTTCGGTGATGAACAGAAACGCAGAAGACGAACAGACACAAGAAAAGGCACCAAATGAAGAACGAAAATGAAGGTAAACTAACAGAAAAATATGACCTGAGTTTAGATCCAAAGCTCTGATACCAAGATGGTGAGAACCCACAAGGGAAAAATCCCACGAACCCACAACCGATCTGAATATACGCACCCCAAGAACGTAAACAAAGGTCTGGTGATCTACTTGAACCCTTGAACACGGAAGAACAAGGACCCGAAGTGTTGAAAGACGCCACAAGATTGATCAAGCCTTGATAAGTCTGTTAGTTCAATGAAGAACCCTAGAGAGAACTCCTCTCAATCAGAAATTGCAAAATGCAAGTTTTCATTCAAAATTCCCAAATCTCCTCCCAAAATGAGGGTTACAATATCTTATAGAGGATACATTCAAGATCTGACCTAAAAAGCATTAAATGCAATCTAGAAAATCAAAACATAATAAATTCATAAGGACTTGATTTAGGTAACTTGGAAATTCAAAAGTCAAATCTGCCAACTAATTATGAATTTTCGCACAAATGCATTTAATGAAATATAATCAGCATATCAAGCCCAAAATATGATTAATTAGGCCCAAATGAGTCTTCTCATGTGTTGTACTTGATCCAAGCTCCTTAAATTGAAGTCTCCAAGCCCAAGATATGATTAGTAGCTCCATTTTCAGCCCAAATGACATTAGTGACATCCTCAGCATTTTTATCCAGATTTGATACTCCAATAAATGCCATTTGCTTTGTCAAGGTGTCTTGCACTAGCCCACTCAAAGCTTCCTTAATTCTTTTAGCTCTTGCTCTTGTGATTGGTCCAGTTGGGATTTGCAATGGATCATTGGAAGTTGAGGAGTTAGCTTGCTGTATCGCATCAGGATTTATATTACCCTTGAAGGTAGGGTACTTGATCTTTGGGTCATAGGTGTCCAAATCACTTTTTCAGGTCCGCTCCTATTCTTTGAGGATGAAGAACCAGATGTAATCACCTCCTCGTCACCACTACTTGCTTTGGATGCTTTTAGCTCCGCTAGCTCCAACTTAAGTTTGAGAAATTAATCTCTCATGGCTCTCATGAATAGCTTAGGATCTGTGTTGAATTCTTCCATATTGGCTTCTTTGTCACTCATCTTGAAATTGAAACGTTAGTGTGATCAAAGAGAAATGAAATAGTAAGAAGGGACCTTACTACTCTACTCGCGTGTTTCACTCAAGAAATCTGGCTTTTAAATTGACGTAATAACACTAACACTCTCTCTCCTTTTACCACTCAAACTTTCCTCCTATAGTATTCTTGATTGAAACTTAACAAAATCAAGAGACAATGTTAGTAAATGGTAATCTCCACAACCAGAATTGCAAGAACCAAAAAATATAAGAGATAAGAAAGGAATATGTGATAAAAGAAGAAGGATAGGTACCAAAAAAATGAAAAGGAAGGAAAAGAGGAGGGGAAAAACGTAAAAAGGAAAAAAAAGAAAGAAAGGAGAATATGGAAAGTTATGAACTAGAAAAGAAAGGGAAAAAAAAAAGGAAAAAAATATTTAGGAAAGGTGCTACCTTGAAAATAATTTAGGAAATTGGGCACCTTGCAAGAAAAGCAAATCAAGTTAAGAAGGCGAGATATGGAAGGAAGGAAGCAAATAGGAAACTTGAAGGAAAAGGAAAGAAACTCAAATTAAGCAATACGGAAAAAAAAAAAGGAAAGGAAAACAACAAAATAGGAAACAAGAAGAAATTAGGAAACATGCAAAGAGAGGAAATAAGAACTCTTACCGCCCAAGTTTAACAATTTAGGAAACTAGTTGTGACTTGTAATGGAAGCTCTTCTCAATTTTAGGAAACTCATCTTTAACATTGCAATTCTCAAATCTGCAGCTTCTCCTTTTTTTTTTTGAATTTTCGGATTTTTTTCTTTTTTTTTTCTAGCACTCCTTTTTTTTTTATACAACACAACACTTTTTTTTTTTCTTTTTTTTTGTGAATGAATTTTTTTCTTTTTTTTCTTTTTGCTGCTCAAAGGAACACAGAAAGTCAAAAAAAAAAACACAAATAGGAGGTGGAAAGGCGAAGAAACAAATTGATGGAAGCAAGAGACGAAGAATGAATGATAGAATTAAGAAGATGAAACAAGAAAACAGAAATAATAGATAAAAGGGTAGAACTTGAAATTCTAGCAAACCTTAGCTCTGATACCAAATGATATAAAGAACGGATACGGATCGGCTAGAAACAAGTTAGGAAACTAGACGAACAATCAAAGGTAGGACCTTAAGAGAACCTGTCTCTTAGAACCCTAGCCATGGAGACATCACAAGGATGATCAGTCCTTGATACAATCGAGTATTTCCACAAGAATACGAGGTGGCAAGCAAAGCTCACTTAAGAGAAATAAAATTCTCTAAAATTCATTCATTCAAATCTGATCCCCAATTACAAAAAACGTAGCCTTATATAGGCAGCAAAAGAACAATCTAGAATCAAAAAACCCTAGGTCATAAATGCCATAAATGTGCCTTAATGATGATTGACTATCTTGGTTGGCACCAATTAAGGCTAAAGGAATAGGAAATTACCTTTTCTTGAAGAAAAAGGCTGTTACCTAAAAATAGGAAACTAACCTAAAATATTCTTATGCAATCTTTGACCAAAAGGCCTTATTTAATGCAAATAAAAATGAAAACTTAAAAAAACGAAATTAAACCATAACTAATACATAAAGATGCCTTCTTGATGCTTCTTGAATATTCTTGGACGTCACTTATGCTCCTCCTCCAAGGCACATGCTTGTCACATGGTATTTTGAGTGAATTCTTCAATCTGGACTGCACATAGGCCTTGTACATCATCTTGTTTGGCTTCTAGCAATGTAATCACCATGTTTGGACCCTTGATGGGCTGATTGAGGGATGCTTCTTCCAAATAAATGGGCTCTAACTCTTTAAGATCTTTTATCAAACAATTCAGCGCCTCTTTCATAGATTTGGTCCTTGCTCTGGTCATTGGGCCTACAATGCCTTGTAATGGGTCTTTTAGAATATTGGACTTCCATCTTTTAGCTTGGGCTCCACGCTCCGTGTTTTGGTCTTCCTTTGATGCTTGATCATGCCATGCTCCTCTATCACATAAGACCTGGAAAAGAGACATTCAGGCTAGCTCTAGATACAGGAAGAACTCCATGTGACACAGAAACAGACTGGGTATCGACAAGCAAATCCTTAAGATGAGGTAAGAGACAAGAATGTAAGCTGAAAAGACCCGACTAAAGATAGATCAGAAAAAGGGGTCTAAGACAATAAAGTACCAGGGTTAAGCTTATCAGAATCAGTGCTTCAGTTTCTCGTCAGCACTGTTTAGTTAGGTGTTTCAGGCAAGAGTAGCCCAAGAGAGTGTGACCCTGGAAAAAAATGTGAGAAAGTGCAAAAGCCAGAAATGTTAGCCATTTTGGCAAGGATGCACTAAGTTTAGCAGATAATGGAAGATGAAAGTTAAGGAAGCTGTTAGGCTATCGAATAGCCTAAGCAGTATGGTTTCAGGCTAAGACCTGAAATTTACATGAAGTTTTAGAAGTCCTTATGAAAGAAATAGATACTACTCTCAACTTTAGTATAGCCTACCATCCTGAGAAGGATGGGCAACACAGAGAATGATATGGATGTTAGAAGATATGCTACACGCATAT
The DNA here is from genome assembly GCF_004799145.2 of Neltuma alba. NCBI lineage: Eukaryota > Viridiplantae > Streptophyta > Magnoliopsida > Fabales > Fabaceae > Neltuma > Neltuma alba. The sequence continues at coordinate 109,070 of NW_021636452.1, read as the reverse complement.
GTACGTGATTTTGGCAGTAATTAGGGTATGTACTTACCGTTAGCCGAATTCGCTTAAGATGACTGTTTCCATGTAAGTATTTGAATGGTGCCATATGAAGCACTCTATGGGAGGAAACATAGATCCCCCTTGTGCTAGATAGAGTTCAATGAAAGAAGTATAGTCCTAATATAGTGGATCAGACTTCCCAGTAGACTAAGGGTTTGTTTGGTTGGAGGGAGGGGAGGGGAGGGGAGGGGAAATGAGCCCCTCCCCTCATTTGGTTAAAAATTTTGGAGGGAGGGGAGCTAAAATGTCCCCTCCCCTCCCCTCCCTCCCCCCATTTTGGCTCCCCTCCAAATTGGGAGTTTTTGGAGGGGAGCCAAATTTTTGGACCATTATGCCCTTATAGTTTTTTTAATATTCCACTTCTACCCATAAAATATATTATTATAATATTTATTTGAAATAAAAAATATATTATCCTAAGTAAAAAAATAAAAAATATATACATTATTATAATTAAAAATATATTAAAAAATTATTTAAATAAAAAATTATAATATTATAAAATTAATTTTTTATAAATATATTATTTATTAAATATATTTTAAAGCTGGAAAAAAAGATAGCATAAAGAGAATAAAATTTCATTTTTCTTAGACCATATAAAATTTGTTAATTTGATTATTTTAAATATATTATTATATTAATTAGAATAAAAAATTACTGTACCAATTTTTTAATACACATATTAATATGATAAGACTGAATTTTTATTAAATTATATGATTTAAATTAAGATGTAAATTAATTTATATAATATATCAATAAAAAACATAAACTAATATGTAAGGGTAAAATGGTAAATTGATTATTACTATCCCTTCCCTCCCCTCCTTGAACCAAACAAGGGATCATTAAATATCCTCCCCTCCCCTCTTTTTTAATTAAACCAAACAAGGTGAGGATGAAACCTTCCCTCCCGTCCCCTACCCCTCCCTCCCTTCCCTCCCCTACCCTCCCCTCAAACCAAACAGGCCCTAAAGTTATTTAGTAAAGACTTCTAACGGCTCAAAATAGACAAAAAAGCTACTCAGATATTAAAGGAGACCGTTAAAGATTGAGGTTGGTGATTAAAGTGTAACCAACAATGGAAGTCAGTCGATCCCTAAAGCTTAAGAAGTTAAGTTCAAACTACGATGGACTATTTCAAATTTTGTCCAAGACTGGACCAGTAGGTTATAAGTGACCATTCTCCCGAATGTAAGTCAAATTCATGATGTCTTCTATAACTCCCAATGAAAGAAATACCATTTAGACTCGACACATGTCATAAACTATGATGACATTGTGCTCCAAGACAACCTGTCTTTGAGATCAGACTAAAGCGAATCATTGATCAGAAAGTTGAACAGCTGAGAAACAGGCAGTTTCCATTAGTCGAGGTTGTCTGGAGATGCGATACAGCAAGCTAACTCCTCAACTTCCAATGATCCATTACAAATCCCAACTGGACCAATCACAAGAGCAAGAGCTAAAAGAATTAAGGAAGCTTTGAGTGGGCTAGTGCAAGACACCTTGACAAAGCAAATGGCATTTATTGGAGTATCAAATCTGGATAAAAATGCTGAGGACATCACTAATGTCATTTGGGCTGAAAATGGAGCTACTGATCATATCTTGGGCTTGGAGACTTCAATTTAAGGAGCTTGGATCAAGTACAACACGTGAGAAGACTCATTTGGGCCTAATTAATCATATTTTGGGCTTGATATGCTGATTATATTTCATTAAATGCATTTAAGCGAAAATTCATAATTAGTTGGCAGATTTGACTTTTAAATTTCCAAGTTACCTAAATCAAGTCCTTATGTATTTATTATATTTTGATTTTCTAGATTGCATTTAATGCTTTTTAGGTCAGATCTTGAATGTATCCTCTATAAAATATTGTAACTCTCATTTTGGCAAGGATTTTGGAATTTGAATGAAAAACTTGTATTTTGTAATTTCTGACTTGAGAGGGGTTCTCCCTAGGGTTCTTCATTGAACTAACAGACTTATCAAGGCTTGATCAACCTTATGGTGTCTTTCAACACTTCGGGTCCTTGTTTTCCCGTGTTCAAGGGTTCAAGTGGATCACCAGACCTTTGTTTATGTTCTCGGGGTGCGTATATTCAGATCGATTGTGGGTTCGTGGGATTTTTTCTTGTGGGTTCTCACCATCTTGGTATCAGAACCTAGGATCTAAACTCAGGTCATATTTTTCTGTTAGTTTACCTTCATTTTCGTCCTTCATTTCGTTTACCTTCTCGTGTCTGTTCGTCTTCTGCGTTTTTGTCCGTCACTGAAATTTTCGTCCGTGTTCATTCACTTTCCCTTTGAGTTTTGTAATCTTTAATAGGTCAGTTTCATAGTTTGGAATCCCTTCTTTCTTCTCGTTTTGGTTTCATCTAGATCTGACTTTTCTAGGGCAAGTTATACCCATTTGAAAAAGATGCGTTTTCTGGAATTTCTGGGTTCAGATTGCTTGTTCTGTTTTTTTTATGGTATTTTCGTGATTCTCTTTGCATTATTCAGTGAAAACAAAAAAAAAAAAGGAAAGACAAGAGAAAAAAAAAAGGAACAGAAAAAAAAAACAAAAAATTTATAGTGCTGGAAGTGTTTTGAGCAAAATCATCTTCATATCCAAATTCTGTTTTGGCTTTTGCAATACTTGTGTCAATTGAATTTCTGATTTTTTCTTGGAAGTCCATATTCAATACTCTTAATTTCTCAAAGTTCCTAAGTGTTGGCTGATTCTACATATTGTGATTGCTTTGTTTAAATTGCTTAGTTCTTTAAAGAGCCTCAAGAGGGATTTCAGAGTGGAAAAAGGCAATAGTGACATACCTCAATTTAAAAGCCAAGTTTGAGTGAAACACGAGTGTTGAGTGTCATTCTTGAGGGAAGCACGTGAGGAAATTTGTGAGGAACTTTACTTCACCAACATAATTAATTTCCCTTGAAGTCACAATGTCTAATGCAGATGGGACATCCGGTGGTGGTGGAAATCCAATGAATATTGAAGACACCCTTAGGCCAATGCAGCAACATTTTCAACGGATGAATGTGGTTTATGGAGAGATAAGGGATAGAATGGATAGACAAGATGAAAGGATTGCAAATCTGCAAAGAGCCCAACCTAAACCTAGAAGGCATGGAAGGCAAAGGGAGGTTTCTATGGATGACTTTGAATCTGAAAATAACGAAGTTGGTGGTAGTAAGGATGAAGTCAATTATGAATCTGAAGTTGAACTGATAAGGAATAGGCATAAAGGGGATAGGTATGGGAGAAGACATGGGAGAAATAACCCAAGGGAGAGAGATAGAGTAGATGGGAACCTTGGGAGCATCAAAATGAATATACCATCATTCCAAGGTAGAAATGATCCTAAAGCCTATTTAGAGTGGGAAAAGAAAATAGAAATGATTTTTGAGTGTCATAATTATTCTGAAGCTAAAAGGGTGAAGTTGGCAGCAATAGAATTCACTGATTATGCCATTGTTTGGTGGGATAAATTGGGTATTGAACAAAGATATCGCTGACATAGTGGAATTGCATCATTATGTGGAGCTAGAAGACATGGTGCATATGGCTATTAAGGTGGAAAAGCAACTCAAGCGTAAAGGTGCTTCAAAATTTCATTTTGGATCATGGTGAGAACCCACAAGGAAAAACCCCACGAACCCACAACCGATCTGAATATACGCACCCCAAGAACGTAAACAAAGGTCTGGTGATCTACTTGAACCCTTGAACACGGAAGAACAAGGACCCGAAGTGTTGAAAGACGCCACAAGATTGATCAAGCCTTGATAAGTCTGTTAGTTCAATGAAGAACCCTAGAGAGAACTCCTCTCAATCAGAAATTGCAAAATGCAAGTTTTCATTCAAAATTCCAAAAATCCCCCCAAAATGAGGGTTACAATATCTTATAGAGGATACATTCAAGATCTGACCTAAAAAGCATTAAATGCAATCTAGAAATCAAAACATAATAAATTCATAAGGACTTGATTTAGGTAACTTGGAAATTCAAAAGTCAAATCTGCCAACTAATTATGAATTTTCGCACAAATGCATTTAATGAAATATAATCAGCATATCAAGCCCAAAATATGATTAATTAGGCCCAAATGAGTCTTCTCATGTGTTGTACTTGATCCAAGCTCCTTAAATTGAAGTCTCCAAGCCCAAGATATGATCAGTAGCTCCATTTTCAGCCCAAATGACATTAGTGACATCCTCAGCATTTTTATCCAGATTTGATACTCCAATAAATGCCATTTGCTTTGTCAAGGTGTCTTGCACTAGCCCACTCAAAGCTTCCTTAATTCTTTTAGCTCTTGCTCTTGTGATTGGTCCAGTTGGGATTTGCAATGGATCATTGGAAGTTGAGGAGTTAGCTTGCTGTATCGCATCATTCCCCCTCTCCTCAAAAGGATTCGACCTCGAATCATCACCTGCATCAAAAGGAGATAAATCAGCCACATTGAAAGTAGCACTAACATTATACTTACCAAGTAAATCAATTTTGTAAGCATTGTCATTGATTCTTTCAAGCACTTGAAATGGACCATCTCCTCTTGGAGCTAATTTGGACTTTCTTTGAGCTGGAAATCTTTCTTTCCTCATATGCACCCACACCCAATCACCAGGTTCAAAGAGAACACGCCTTCTTCCTTTGTTAGCCTTGGATGCATATTGCTCATTTTTCTTTTCAATTTGTTGTTTCACTTTTTGATGAAGTTGTTTCACTGTTTCAGCTTTTTTGTCCCATCAAGACTGGCCCTCTCATCAATAGGCAATGGTAATAAATCCAAGGGAGTTAGTGGATTAAAACCATACACTATTTCAAAAGGAGAATAATCAGTAGATGAGTGCACACTCCTATTGTAAGCAAATTCAATGAATGACAAGCAATTTTCCCAATTCTTCAAGTTCTTTTGAATCACAGTTCTAAGCAATTGAGTTAAAGTTCTATTAACTACCTCAGTTTGTCCATCAGTTTGTGGATGACAAGCAGTAGAAAACAATAATTTAGTACCCAGCTTACCCCACAAAATCCTCCAAAAATGACTCAAGAATTTTGTATCCCTATCAGAAACAATACTTTTAGGAACAACCATGAAGTCTTACAATTTCCTTAAAGAACAAATCAGCAATGTATGTGGCATCATCAGTTTTATGGCAAGCAATGAAATGTGCCATTTTAGAAAATCTATCGACAACCACAAATATGGAATCCATACCCTTTCTTGACCTAGGTAAACCCAAAATAAAATCCATTGATATATCTACCCAAGGTTCACTAGGCACAGGTAATGGGGTGTACAAACCATGTGGCAAGACTCTAGATTTAGCCTTTTTACAAGTTATGCATTTAGCACAGATTCTTTCCACATCACGTTTCATTTTAGGCCAAAAGAAATGTTCATGCAAAACATCCAAAGTCTTTTTCACACCAAAGTGACCCATTAATCCTCCCCCATGTGCTTCTCTCACAAGTAATTCTCGCAAAGAACATTGAGGCACACACAATCTGTTTTCTTTAAACAAGTACCCATCAATCCTATAAAACTTTTCAAATGCTTTCTTTTCACAAGCAAGAAACACTTCAGCAAAATCAGCATCAATGGCATACAATTCCTTGATATATTCAAAACCAAGCAACCTAGCATTTAGAGTAGTAAGAAGAGTATACCTTCTTGACAATGCATCAGCCACCACATTTTCTTTACCTTTCTTGTATCTGATGACATACGGAAATGTCTCAATAAATTCCAGCCACCTTGCATGTCTCTTGTTCAGCTTACCTTGACCCTTAATGTGCTTCAAAGATTGATGATCAGTATGAATTACAAATTGTTTAGGCCAAAGGTAGTGTTGCCAATTCTCTAATGCTCTTTTAAGTGCATAGAGCTCCTTGTCATATGTTGGATACTTCAAGGCTGCTCCATTCAACTTTTCACTAAAATAAGCAATTGGCTTTCCTTCCTGCATCAAAACAGCTCCTATTCCAACTCCAGATGCATCACATTCAATCTCAAAAGTTTTGTTAAAGTTAGGCAATACTAATACAGGTGCAGAACACAATTTATCCTTAAGCCTAATGAATGCAACATCTTGTTCTTTATCCCATTTAAAACCAACAGACTTTTTAATAACTTCAGTGAGTGGTGCAGCAAGTGTGCTAAAATCTTTGACAAAGCGCCTATAAAAACTAGCCAAACCATGAAAGCTTCTCACCTCAGTTATGCTTTTAGGTGTTGGCCATTCTTTAATAGCTCTTATCTTTTCTTCATCAACTTCTATTCCTTTAGCACTCACCACAAAGCCAAGAAAAACAATTTTATCCATACAAAAATCACACTTCTTCATATTTGCAAACAATTTTTCCTTTCTCAAAACATCAAGCACACAATGCAAATGATTCAAATGCTCATCAAGATTCTTGCTGTAAATCAGAATGTCATCAAAATAAACCACAACAAATTTCCCAATGAAAGCACGCAAAACATGATTCATTAATCTCATGAAAGTACTAGGTGCATTAGTTAACCCAAATGGCATAACTAACCATTCATACAAACCATGTTTTGTTTTGAAAGCAGTTTTCCATTCATCCCCTTCCCTCATTCTAATTTGATGGTATCCAGATTTCAAATCAATCTTAGAAAAGACAATAGAACCATGCAATTCATCAAGCATATCATCTAATCTAGGAATGGGATGGCGATACTTTATAGTGATGTTATTCACAGCTCTGCAATCAATGCACATCCTCCAAGTTCCATCTTTCTTTGGGACCAAAAGTACCGGAACAGCACAAGGACTCAAGCTTTCTCTAACATATCCCCTTGCCATGAGCTCTTCCACTTGCCTTTGAAGTTCCTTTGTCTCTTCTGGATTGCTTCTATAGGCTGGCCTATTAGGAATTGTTGCTCCTGGAATGAAATCAATTTGATGCTCAATTCCTCTAATGGGTGGTAATCCAGGTGGAATCTCCTCTGGGAACACATCAACATATTCCTGCAATAAAGAACTAACAACACTTGGAAAGGAAGAGTTAATGTCATTAGTATCCAAAAAGGATTCCTTGTAAACAAGGAGAAGCAAATGTTGTTCAGCCAAAAAGGCATTCCTCACTTCACTTTCTTTTGCATAAAAACTCAATTTCTATTTCTCTTTTCTCTCTTCATTTTTTTTCTGAAATTCTTTTTTTGAACTCTCATCTTTTCTCTCCTTTTCACTCCCATTTCTTTTTGATGTCTCTCTCACATTTTTCATATCACTCTCTTTTTTATCTCTCTCTTTTTTCATCTTAAGTTGATCCTCATACACTTGCTTTGGGGTCAATGGTACAAGAGTAATGGGTCTGTTGTTCATTACAAAAGAATATCTATTTGTAAGCCCATCTTTCTTTACCTTTCTATCAAATTCCCAAGGTCTTCCCAAAAGTATATGTCCAGCATGCATAGGAACAACATCACATAATACTTCATCACAATACTTCCCAATTGAAAAAGAAACAAGAACTTGCTTATCAACTTTAATCTCCCCACATTCATTCAGCCATTGCAGCTTGTATGGTCTAGGGTGTCTAACAGTGGGCAAATGTAATTTCTCAACCATTGTAGTGCTTGCAACATTTGTAACACTCCCACCATCAATTATCAAACTACATACCTTGTTATTAATGAGGCAGCGAGTATGGAAAATATTTTCCCTTTGCTCATTCAACTCATCTTCCTTCACTTGACAATTCAAGGCTCTTCTAACCACAAGGCATTCTCCTTCCACAGCATACTCAATCCCATCATCACTAGCATCTTCAAGTAGGGGCATGGAGTCATCACTTTCACTCTCACTTTCAGTCACAACTTCATTATTTTTCAGAATCATAACTCTCTTGTTGGGGCATTGAGAAGCAATATGACCTGTACCCAAACACTTGAAACATTTTATATCCCTATTTCTAGAAGTTTGGGAATCAGATTTACCTTTGCTCTTTGATGAAGCTTCTTCTTTGCCTCTAGTGGTCTCCTTTTGGATAGCTTTTTCTCCTTTCTTCCAATTCTGTTTGAAAGAAGAAGTTGATCCAGAATGAAATTTTGAAGCACCTTTTCGCTTGAGTTGCTTTTCCACCTTAATAGCCATATGCACCATGTCTTCTAGTTCTACATAATGATGCAATTCAACTATATCAGCTATATCTTTGTTCAACCCACTTAGAAATCGGGCCATTGTTGCTTCTCTATCTTCTTGCACATTAGCTCTTATCATGGCCAATTCCATCTCCTTATTGTACTCCTCTACACTCCTAGGACCTTGTGTAAGGGTCTGCAACTTTTGATAAAGCTCTCTAAAATAATGGTTGGGAACAAATCTCTTCTTCATTAGAGCTTTCATTTCGCTCCAAGTTGTTACAGGCCTCTCTCCATTATTCCTCCTATTAATACCCAATTTATCCCACCAAACAATGGCATAATCAGTGAATTCTATTGCTGCCAACTTCACCTTTTTAGCTTCAGAATAATTATGACACTCAAAGATCATTTCTATTTTCTTTTCCCACTCTAAGTAGGCTTCAGGATCATTTCTACCTTGGAATGATGGTATCTTCATTTTGATGCTCCCAAGGTTCCCATCTACTCTATCTCTCTCCCTTGGGTTATTTCTCCCATATCTTCTCCCATACCTATCCCCTCTATGCCTATTCCTTATCAGTTCAACTTCAGATTCAGAATTGACTTCATCCTCACTACCACCAACTTTGTTATTTTCAGATTCAAAGTCATCCATAGAAACCTCCCTTTGCCTTCCATGCCTTCTAGGTTTAGGTTGGGCTCTTTGCAGATTTACAATCCTTTCATCTTGTCTATCCATTCTATCCCTTATCTCTCCATAAACCACATTCATCCGTTGAAAATGTTGCTGCATTGCCCTAAGGGTGTCTTCAATATTCATTGGATTTCCACTACCACCAGATGTCCCATCTGCATTAGACATTGTGACTTCAAGGAAAATTAATTATGTTAGTGAAGTAAAGTTCCTCACAAATTTCCTCACGTGTTTCCCTCAAGAATGACACTCAACACTCGTGTTTCACTCAAACTTGGCTTTTAAATTGAGGTATATCACTCTTGCCTTTTTCCGCTCTGAAATCTTGAGGCTCTTTAAAGAACTAAACAATTTAAACAAAGCAATCACAATATGCAGAATCAGCCAACACTTAGGAACTTTGAGAAATTAAGAGTATTGAATATGGACCTTCAAGAAAAGTCAGAAACTCAATTGACACAAGTATTGCAAAAGCCAAAATAGAATTTGGATATGAAGATGATTTGCTCAGAACACTGCCAGCACTATAATTTCTTTTCGTTTCTTTTTTTCTGTCCCTTTCTTTTTGGGTACCTTTTTTTTTCCTTTTTTTTTTCTTGTCTTTTCCCTTTTCTTTTCTTTTTTTTTTTCACTGAATAATGCAAGGAAAATCACAAAAATACCATAAACAAAACAGAACAAGCAATCTGAACCCAGAAATTCCAGAAAACGCGTCCTTTTCAAATGGGTATAACTTGCCCTACAAAAGTCGGATTTAGATGAAACCAAAACGAGACGAAAGAAGGGATTCCGAACTATGAAAATGACCTATTAAACTTCACAAAACTCAACGGAAAAGTGAATGGACAAGGATGACAATTTCGGTGATGAACAGAAACGCAGAAGACGAACAGACACAAGAAAAGGCACCAAATGAAGAACGAAAATGAAGGTAAACTAACAGAAAAATATGACCTGAGTTTAGATCCAAAGCTCTGATACCAAGATGGTGAGAACCCACAAGGGAAAAATCCCACGAACCCACAACCGATCTGAATATACGCACCCCAAGAACGTAAACAAAGGTCTGGTGATCTACTTGAACCCTTGAACACGGAAGAACAAGGACCCGAAGTGTTGAAAGACGCCACAAGATTGATCAAGCCTTGATAAGTCTGTTAGTTCAATGAAGAACCCTAGAGAGAACTCCTCTCAATCAGAAATTGCAAAATGCAAGTTTTCATTCAAAATTCCCAAAAATCTCCTCCCAAAATGAGGGTTACAATATCTTATAGAGGATACATTCAAGATCTGACCTAAAAAGCATTAAATGCAATCTAGAAAATCAAAACATAATAAATTCATAAGGACTTGATTTAGGTAACTTGGAAATTCAAAAGTCAAATCTGCCAACTAATTATGAATTTTCGCACAAATGCATTTAATGAAATATAATCAGCATATCAAGCCCAAAATATGATTAATTAGGCCCAAATGAGTCTTCTCATGTGTTGTACTTGATCCAAGCTCCTTAAATTGAAGTCTCCAAGCCCAAGATATGATTAGTAGCTCCATTTTCAGCCCAAATGACATTAGTGACATCCTCAGCATTTTTATCCAGATTTGATACTCCAATAAATGCCATTTGCTTTGTCAAGGTGTCTTGCACTAGCCCACTCAAAGCTTCCTTAATTCTTTTAGCTCTTGCTCTTGTGATTGGTCCAGTTGGGATTTGCAATGGATCATTGGAAGTTGAGGAGTTAGCTTGCTGTATCGCATCAAATCCCAACTGGACCAATCACAAGAGCAAGAGCTAAAAGAATTAAGGAAGCTTTGAGTGGGCTAGTGCAAGACACCTTGACAAAGCAAATGGCATTTATTGGAGTATCAAATCTGGATAAAAATGCTGAGGACGTCACTAATGTCATTTGGGCTGAAAATGGAGCTACTGATCATATCTTGGGCTTGGAGACTTCAATTTAAGGAGCTTGGATCAAGTACAACACATGAGAAGACTCATTTGGGCCTAATTAATCATATTTTGGGCTTGATATGCTGATTATATTTCATTAAATGCATTTGAGCGAAAATTCATAATTAGTTGGTAGATTTGACTTTTAAATTTCCAAGCTACCTAAATCAAGTCCTTATGAATTTATTATATTTTGATTTTCTAGATTGCATTTAATGCTTTTTAGGTCAGATCTTGAATGTATCCTCTATAAGATATTGTAACCCTCATTTTGGCAGGGATTTTGGAATTTGAATGAAAAACTTGCATTTTGTAATTTCTGACTTGAGAGGGGTTCTCTCTAGGGTTCTTCATTGAACTAATAGAGTTATCAAGGCTTGATCAACCTTGTGGCGTCTTTCAACACTTCGGGTCCTTGTTCTCCCGTGTTCAAGGGTTCAAGTGGATCACCAGACCTTTGTTTACATTCTCGGGATGCGTATATTCAGATCGGCTGTGGGTTCGTGGGATTTTTTCTTGTGGGTTCTCACCAAAAGTGTAACCAACAATGGAAGTCGGTCGATCCCTAAAGCTTAAGAAGTTAAGTTCAAACTACGATGGACTATTTCAAATTTTGTCCAAGACTGGACCAGTAGGTTATGAGCGACCATTCTCCCGAATGTAAGTCAAATTCATGATGTCTTCTATAACTCCCAATGAAAGAAATACCATTTAGACTCGACACATGTCATAAACTATGATGACATTGTGCTCTAAAACAACCCGTCTTTGAGATCAGACTAAAGCGAATCATTGATCAGAAAGTTGAACAGCTGAGAAACAGGCAGTTTCCATTAGTCGAGGTTGTCTGGAAAGGTCTTACACTAGAAGCTATGAGGGAGACAGAGACTAAGACAGAGGAAAAGTATCCTGAACTTTTTCAATAAGATACACTTTAAATTTCGAGGACGAAATTTATTTAGAGGGGGAGAAATGTCACATCCAGTAATATGGCAATTGAAAATAAGGGTATTCCTAAATATTTAAAGGCCAAAAATGATGAGGAGAAATAGAAGAGTTTTGGTGGAAAATAATTATTATAGTTTTCCAAGCCAATTATGAAAAGTTTGACTAATTAAGGAAAATTGGTCAAGGATAATTATGGAAAAATATTTCCAAGCCTCAGAAAATTAAGGAAAAATAAGGATAAGGTTCCTTGAGAATTATATGGGATTATAAAATTGGTTTTATGACCAAACTGCCCCTAAAGAGATTACAAAGGAATTTAAGCCAATTTAAGGTCATTATTTTGAAAATTCCAAATAAATATATTTAAGGAGAATAAAATTCCAAGAAAATTTCTATGATATCCCAAGGAAATTAAAAGAAGGCCCTCAAGTATCCAAGATTTTTCCCAATTCCTCAGAAAAGTGGAAAAATCACTAAAGAGAAGGAAATTAGTTTTCTATTTTATTTAATTATTGGAAAATTTAATTTGAGACAAAGAGGGCAATTTGGGAAGATAAAAATGAGGAGAATAATTTATGGATCTGACAAAAAATAATTACAAGGACCAGATGGATCTGACAAAAAATAATTACAAGGACCAGATACTGTAATTATAGAAAAGAAGTTAAACTCAGAGTAAAAGTGCACCGATAAAGCAAGACTAGAGTCTTGCAATTCAAATGGTTCACACTTAGCCATGTGTCAAGCCTCTAATGGATGGTAATTAAAGCTTTCCAAGTGTCAAGCTATCAATGGAGAGGATCTTAACTTTGAAATTTAATTACATTATGATTTAAGTTAATTAAGAGAGAAGATTAAGACTAAGTAGGCTCTTGACACTTGGCACAACATCAATGATGGTTGATGGGATATTTTGTGTGCATTTGAATGAGCTTCTCCTTCCCTAAATCTGATCCATATTTCATGCAAGGAGAGTTACAGAGGAAAAAGGAAGAGTTTCAAAGGAAAACCAAGAGAAAGGCATCAACTTTGGTCATTGAATCAAGGATTCAAGGTGAGTTCTTAGTTCTAGATGTGTTCTTGCCTTGTTTTCCTTCTCTTTTATGGTTGAAAAATCTGTCCCCTCTCTCTCTAATGGTTGGCCGAACTGAATAATAAAAGGGGAAGGGAGTTTTGTTCATCACACTTGCTAAGACACAACAACACAAGTTAGATCCTAGTGTTTGCAAGTGATTATAGTTGGTTTTGAAGCATTTTTCATGGTTATTTCCTTAAGTGTTATTTTCGGCCAAAGCAAGATCTGAACCCTAGGATATGTTTTTCAAAGTTTTGAGGCTTCCATTGTGTTCAAAATGAAGAATAGTGTAGGAAAAACTTAAAGAACAAGTGTTGGAAGCCATAGAATCAAAGTTGCAATTTTTGAGTTTTAAACCCTAAGGGTTCGGTCAAGCTGAAACTGGAAGAGGAAAATTTATTTTGTTAAATCCAAGTAGATATTTGGAATCTACATGAAAATCATGTGGGGTTGAATCAAGAGGGAATTTTTAGGGTTTATGGAAACCAACTCTAAAAATTCAAGAACAAATATGGAAGCTTTAAGGGGTTTAGGAGTTACTTGAGTTATGCAATTGATTTTATAAGGAATGGTTGATGATTCTTGCTACCCTTTTTGTGGATTGCCATGTTAGGGTTTAGAACTTATGGAAGCAAGAAGGAACAACAAGAAAAACAAAAAGCATTGGATTAAGGTAGTGGGATCTAATTAGCCATTAATGTTAACTTTGCATTATTATTTATGGCATGTATGCTTACTATTATATGGTTGAACTATGATGTTGTGATATGGTTGCTCCTTGCATTTGTTGTCATGGCCTTACATGTTGAGGTTGCCTATTTATAAAAGATTAGTTCTCCTATGATAGCTAATGTTGAAATGCTTTATAATGATGCATGTTAATGTTTGGTTGATTGATCTTGCTACTGGGATTTTCTTAAAATCTCATCCCCCAAATATAATCTAACATTTTAGGGCCTGAAACTACTATAAGCAAGCTGCAGATTGGAGGCTAAAGTATGGTGTTTTGCCATAAAATTTCGTGGACCCTTTTTGGTAATGTATATATTAAGCTAACAGTGCTGTAAGCACATTGACACTGCCATGTTCGTGCAACTTTTTGATTATGCTCCCGAATGCGTTTAATCACGAAATTTGGTATGATGAAAGATAATGTCTTGAGCTTCAATTTGATATCTAATACGTTAAAAATGGCCAAGTATACGAATTTTAATGATTTTTTAAAGTTAAAGGTCTTTCTCATAGAGATCAGTGGATTACCACTGGAAAGAGAAGTGGAGTTTACCATTAATCTAATATCGAATGGCTCCAAATAAAATGGCAGAGCTAATGAAACAATTAGAAGAGCTATTGGAAAAGGGTTTTATCTGACCTAGTATTTCTCCATGGGGCACATTGGTATTATTCGTGAAAAAAAAGGATGGCAGTTTGTGACTATGCATAGATTACCGAAAGTTGAATAAAGTGATGGTCAAGAACAAATACCCATTTCTCGAATTGAAGATTTGCTAGATCAATTAGCTAGTGCTACTATATTTTCTAAGATTGATCTAAGATCAGGCTATCACTAGCTGAGAATAAAAGTAGAAGATATATCAAAGACTGCTTTTTGAACCCGTTACGGACACTACGAGTTTCTAGTGATGCCATTTGGATTGACCAATGCACCTATAATTTTCATAGATTATATGAATAGAATCTTCTAGCCATACCTCGATTGATTTGTCATAGTCATTATTGATGATATTTTGGTGTACTCAAAGTCACTAGAAGAGCATGAGCAACATTTACGGATTGTCCTGAATACCTTAAAGGAAAAACAATTGTATGCTAGACTTAGTAATTGTAAATTCTGACTGAACGAAGTGAGATTTTTGGGTCATGTAATCACCCGAGAAGGAGTAGCAGTAGTGTAACATCCTAATTTTCATATATCTAATATTTAAACAAATTTTTATAGAATGGGTAGAGGTTAAATATAAATATATGTAATTAAAATAATTCTGATTTTTGTGTGTGTATGTGTATGAGAAAAAGAATAAAATAGCGATGTTAAGAAGTCCCACATTGATTAAATGATAGGAAGATGGATAAAATTACTTGATTAAATAGCGATGTCAAGAAGTCCCACATCAACTAAATGATGGGAAGAGGAAGCTCTAGGAGCCTATATATAGGTGGTAGTAGGAGAGTTAAAGATGAATTAAATAATTTTCGCACAAAACTGAAACAGTCTCAGTAAAGTGCTATTTACGAATTTGTAAACCGTTGGATCAGGCTGCAATTTGGTCAGCTGATCTTAGACTTCAAACTCGTTAGTTTTAACGGTTGGATTGTCAATTCAATGTCTGAGTTACAAGTTATTAGGTATGTTTTTCATTTATTTTTTTTAGATTTGGTAGATAGAATACTAGATAGTAAGTTAGTGTTTTTAAATTTGTTCACCGTTGGATTAACCCAAAATTTAGAGAGTAGTCTTGTGACATGTAAGACATTAAATTCAACGATTGGATTAATAATTACACTTCTACAGTAAGAATAAATTAACTCATATTGAGGTTATCCATCTAAATTCTTTGAAGATGGAACATAAGTTATAAATTGAGGGTTCTCTATCTAGGTTGTGAATTTGGTGCTTCAAATGATATAATTTAATAATTAAAGATAACATAAGTTAAGGGAGCCTAGGAATTGAATATAAATCATCATATATATGTTCTTACCCCAAACCTTAGAAAAAGCCTTTCAAGCTAAAATTTCAAGTAACAGCTGAATGTATTAGAGGGAGCGTTAAAGGTTAGAAATCTGTGAGTAGTTTACTCTAATACTGTAGAAATAATGTTTTAATTTCACTTGTAGATATAAATCCTATTGTGGCATTTTCGAGTACGGGCCTCGTTTGTGCTTGATTGTTAGCTAGGAGACCAGATAACTAAATTTCTATCTGTTACATGCATTGGTATGAGGTTGGTGAGTGATTTTATAACCAAGTTTCATATACATATATTATGTTTTGTATGAACTGTCATGTGGGATACTGTTTTGAAAAGGATTGAAATCATTTGTATTGTTAGAAATTAATGATTATGACCATGAGGTGTTATTCTGGAATTCGGTTGATTATGTATATAAATGTGTTATTTTGAACCATGTGCATCTAGTTTGGGTGGGGGAAGGAGATGATTGGAGCTATTGAGATGTATATACTTACCACGTGGTATCGGCCTCCATACGGAGCTCTATGGTTGGCCACCATTATTGTCCCACTAGTTCTTCAAGGGATTGTGACACCCCACTAGTTCTTTGAGGGGGGACCTATGGTCCATCGAGTGCTCTGTGGTCTTTGGCCGGTCCATATCACTTGAGTGGTGAGCTTGTCAGAGTAGCCAGTCAAATGGAAAGAACTTAGCCCATGGGTCCAGTCGGCGGAAATAAGGAGGATATAAGGATGGATTTGGGTTCATGGATTTCATATGACATGATATCTTCATTTGATATTTATATCTTTTGAATAAATGAAAAGTATGTTATCTCTTTTTGAAATTTATCAGCTGTATGAGAGTGGCAGAAATATTCGACTTATATGGTTACTGTGAGTTTAACTGTTAATTAATGTCGATTGATTGTTTTGACTTGGTATATCCCACCTGAAACCTCGTTAGCCCATGCTAGTGTGTGTGATAGGTAGGATTTAGTTACTGAGACGTTGTCTCATCCCTATTGTTTAACATTTTTTAGGTGAAAGCTTTAAAGGAGGGATGTCAGGGAAGGCTCAGGAGGAGTAAAGCTACATTAGCAACTGGTAGCGTCTCCTCGGTTTATGAGCTATGTTGTATCCTATATATTGCAACCCTAGGATAAACTGTGTTTAGTTGATTCATGCATTATGATGTGTTATATCCTTTGAGTTGTACTGTTGTGATATGCGTGCTGGTAGTTGGCCAGAGACCTAGGATTGCATGTGATTTGTTTATGAATTTATTATAAAATATGAATTTCTCATTTAATTCTTAATATTTTGATCTATGAGCTATATTATATGTTGTTTTGTAACCATATTAGATGAGATTGATCATTTCTTACATAGGTTGTATTTGAATGAGTTAAGAAAAGTTCTTTTATCCGTGATAGGATGTATGATCGGGTGCTGCTCTTTTCTATCACGGATAACATTATGATATAGTTAGTTAGTGTAGATGACTGTGATATAATTTGGGTTTGTATTTAGCTGGTTTCATTATAAAAAGCTATTTCTTAAAGTTACTATATAAAAAAAAAGGTTAAGTTTTTCGATTTATTTAGGAAGGTTGTTTCAAGTAGACCCAAGTAAAATTGAAGCGGTACTGTGCTTCCATTGTATTTAAAATAAAAATTGGTGTAGGGTAAACCTAAAGGATAAGCATTAGAAGTATTAGAATTAAAGTTGTGATTTTTGGAAGTTTAGACCCCCTATTCGGCCAACTTCAGTTCTTAGGGAAAGACACTTCTTTTCATGAATCCAAGTTCATATTTGGATTCTACATGAAAAACTATGTAGGATTTACCTAAAAAAAGGAATTTTTAGGTTAAAGAAAGAAACAAGGAATTTTAGCTTCAAAATTCAAAGATTTAGGGGCTAAGGGGTTACTTGAGTTTTTGCCATTGATTCTTGTTGGTTTGAATTGTAATGTGGCTACCCCTTTTCTGCAATGTGATGTTTAGGGTTTGATATTTGTGAAGGAAAGGAGGAAGAGCAAAGAAACAATGAGCTTTAGAGTAAGGTAGTAAGATTTAATTAATTACTAATGTTGACATTGCATTGTTTATTATGGCATGGATGCTTGCTATTATGTGGGTGAACTATGATGATTGTGATGTGGCTACTCTTTGCATTTTATTTCCTTGTCTTTTGCATGTTAGAGATTTCCTAATTATAAGAGGATTAGTTCTCCTATGGTAGCTACTGTTGATATGCATAATGATGATGCATGCTTGATGTTATAGTTGGTTAATCTTGCTATTGGGGTTTCTTTGAAATCTCATTCCTTCCAAATGTAATCTGACCTTCTAGTGATAGAGGAGCATGGCATGATCAAGCATCAAAGGAAGACCAAAACACGGAGCGTGGAGCCCAAGCTAAAAGATGGAAGTCCAATATTCTAAAAGACCCATTACAAGGCATTGTAGGCCTAATGACAAGAGCAAGGACCAAATCTATGAAAGAGGCGCTGAATTGTTTGATAAAAGATCTTAAAGAGTTAGAGCCCATTTATTTGGAAGAAGCATCCCTCAATCAGCCCATCAAGGGTCCAAACATGGTGATTACATTGCTAGAAGCCAAACAAGATGATGTACAAGGCCCATGTGTAGTCCAGATTGAAGAATTCACTCAAAATACCATGTGACAAGCATGTGCCTTGGAGGAGGAGCATAAGTGACGTCCAAGAATATTCAAGAAGCATCAAGAAGGCGTCTTTATGTATTAGTTATGGTTTAATTTCATTTTTTTTTAAGTTTCCATTTTTATTTGCATTAAATAAGACCTTTTGGTCAAAGATTGCATAAGAATATTTTAGGTTAGTTTCCTATTTTTAGGTAGTAGCCTTTTTCTTCAAGAAAAGGTAATTTCCTATTTCCTTTAGCCTTAATTGGTGCCAACCAAGATAGTCAATCATCATTAAGGCACATTTATGGCATTTATGACCTAGGGTTTTTTGATTCTAGAGTGTTCTATTGTTGCCTAACTTTTTTGTAATTGACCTAGGCTACGTTTTTTGTAATTGAATCAGATTTGAATGAATGAATTTTAGAGAATTTTATTTCTCTTGAGTGAGCTTTGCTTGCCGCCTCGTATTCTCATGAGAATACTCGACTGTATCAAGGACTGATCATCCTTGTGGTGTCTCCATGGCTAGGGTTGTAAGAGACAGGTTCTCTTAAGGTCGTACCTTCGATCGTTCGTCTAGTTTCCTAACTTGTTTCTAGCCGATCCATATCCATTCCTTATATCATCTAGGCACCGTGTCATCCAACAGAAAGCTACGAATTCAAGGGTAAATGGGGGTGATGAACCATGGAAACAACTCTCTTTTGGTTACATATAAATATGGTTGTTTAGATGTTTTAACCCTAAGTAGACTGTTGACTTGGAGCTGTATTCTGACTGTGTTACCGAACGAATTTAATCACAAAATTTGGCATGCTTATAGTTTATCTTCTAAGCTTCAAATCAATAGGTAGCACATTAAAATTGGACATTGGTACAATTTATGACGATTTTTCAAAATTAAGGATTGAAATCTGGAAAAAGGATTTTTACCAAAGCAACAGTGGTAACTTTCCAAAATTTCTAGCACTAATTCAAAAGGTTTTGGTTCACAAGATTATATTTTCTTCAAAGAGAATTCAATGAGCTTTCTGTAGAACTTGGAAGCACTCTACTTTGATTTTGTTAGAATAAGTTATGAATTTTTTAAGTTGGATAGAAATACTGGATTTTTACCAAATGAACAGTAATTTTACCAAAATCAGCGTCTAGAATGAATATTTTTGAGTTTAAGGCCATCCAATGTGATCAAAGATGTCACATCCAGTAATATGACAATTAGGAATAAGGATACTCCCAAATATTCAAGGGTCAAAAAGGATAAGGAGAAATAGGAGAATTATGGTAGAAAATAATTAGTATGATTTTCCAAGGCAATTATGAAGGTTTGACAAATTAAGAAAAATTGTTCAAAAATAATTATGAAAAAATATTTCAAGTCTCAAAAAATTTAAAAAAATAAAGATAATATTCTTTGAGAATTATATGAGGTTGTATAATTGGTTTTGTGGCCAAATTACCCTTGAAAAAGTTATAAAGGAATTTAAGGGTGATTTAAGCTAGTTTAAGGTCTTTTATTTGAAAAATTCTAAATAAATATTTGGAAGGAGAATAAAATCTCAAAAAAAATTTTATGATATCCCAAGGAATTATAAGAAATTAT
Source organism: Neltuma alba (assembly GCF_004799145.2). Classification (NCBI taxonomy): domain Eukaryota; kingdom Viridiplantae; phylum Streptophyta; class Magnoliopsida; order Fabales; family Fabaceae; genus Neltuma; species Neltuma alba. Next base: position 89,259 of record NW_021636452.1, on the reverse strand, counting down.
GAGATTAAAAAGAGACCCTCAAATGTCCAAGATTTTTCCTAATCATTTGGACAAGTGAAAAAATCAATAATGAGAAGGAAAATACTTTTCCTTTTTATTTAATTAATGGAAAATTGAGTTTGAGCCAAAGAGGGCATTTTGAGAAGAGAAAAATAAGAAGAATAAATTATAGATCTAACAGAAAATAATTACAGAGGCCAAAGTACTGTAATTATACAAAAGAAATTAAACTCGGAGTAAAAGTACACCGATAAAGTGAAGACTAGAGTTTTGCACTTTACTTGGCTCACAAGTTGCCACTTGTCAAGCCCCTATCAGAAAGTAATTAAAACTTTCCAAGTGTCAAGCTTCAAGTGGAGGAGAGTTTGACTTTTGAAAATTAATTACAATTGGAATTAAATAATTAAGAGAGAAGTTTCAAGAGGGAATAGGTAAGTGACACATCGCATCTCATTAAATGGTGGTGGTTGAGATATTTGTGTTGGCATTAAATGAAGTTCATCCTCCCCCTTTCAAGACTCCCTCTTTCGTTTAAAGAAGAAAACAAGAGCAAGTTGGAGTTCTTGAAGAGTGATCAAGATAAAGACAAGCTATTTTGATCCACCAAGTTAAGATCTAAGGTCAGTAAGTGGTTCCATGTTGTAGCTTGCTTGTTTTCCTTGAGATTGATGGTTGAAAACTCTTCTTGTTCCTCTTTTGGTTGCTGGCTAAATTGAACAATGGTGGGGGGAGGGGAGTTTTGTTTTTTAACCTAGTTAGAACACCTTAAATCATGGTTATTCCAAGTGGTTTGGTGTTGTATTTGAAAGATTTTATGGTTGGGTTTTTAGATGAATGTTTTGGCCAAGTCAAGAACTCAACCCTAGGATGAGATTTTCAAAGTTTGATGCTTCCATGATATTCAAAATGAGAAACAGTGTAGTATTAAAATAAACTTAAAGAACAAGTGTTGGAAGCATTAAAATCAAGGTTGTAATTTTTGGATAATGAACCCTTTTGGTTTGGCCAAGCTGAAACTAGAAGAAGGAATTTTATTTTCTTAAATCCAAGAGCATATTTGGATTCTTCATGAAAAATTATGTAGGAAGGAAATAAGAAAGAATTTTCAGGGTTAAAGGAACAAACTCTAAAAATTCTAAGAACAAAGACGGAAGCTTTACGGGGTTTAAGAGTTACTTGAGCTATGTTGTTAATTTTTATGTGGAATGATTAGTAATCTTGCTTCCCTTTTTGTGATTTATCATGTTAGGGGTTGTTAATTATGGAGAAGAGGAAGAAGGTCAAAGAATCATAGAGCATTGGATTAAGGTAGTGGGATCTAATTAGCCACTAATGTTAACTTTGCATTGTTATTTATGGCATGAATACTTGCTATTGTATGGTTGAACTCTGATGATTGTGATATGGTTGCTCCTTGTATTTGTTGCCATGGCCTTGCATGTTGAGGTTGCCTATTTATAAGAAGATTAGTTCTCCTATGATAGCTAATGTTGAAATGCTTTATAATGATGCATGTTGATGTTTTGGTTGATTGATCTTGCTACTGGGATTTTATTGAAATCTCATCCCCCATATGTAACCTAGGGCTGAATCATCAAAAGAGAGGCTGCAAATCCAAGGATAAAAATGGTGATGAACCATGAGGAAACAATTATATTTGGTCATGTAAATGTATGATAATGGGATGTTGTAGCCCCCAAGCAAGACACCAACTTGGAGCTACGTTTTATTAAGTTCTTGAATGAATTTCTTCATGAAATTTGGTATGCTTAAAGCTCACATTATAAGCTTCAGATCAATAGGGAGTATGTTAAAAATGGACAAATATACGATTTTTGGTGATTTTTCAAAATTAAGGTCTAGAATCTGGAAAAGGGTTTTTACCAAAATGACAGAGTTGACTTTTACAAAAATCTAGCACTTTCTCATAAGGAATTAATTTCTAAGATTATTTTTCCTTGAAATAGAATTCAAATAAATTTTCATAGAATTTTGAACCACTCCATTTTGATTTTTCTAGATTAAGTTATGATTTTTCGAAGTCAGACTAAAAAACTGGATTTTTACCACATGAGCCGTAAAAAATCTAAAATCAGCATGTTTAGATATTTTTGAGCCCAAGACCATCCAATGTGGTCTAAAATACCTCAAAATAAATTCTAAACTATACTAGAAGTAAGGTGTAACAAAAGATAATTCTAATTGGACCTTAAGGTATCCTAAACATAAGGTATAATATTTTTGGTATCAGAGCAGATGTTTTGGCATAAGATAGAACATTCTACTAGATCAACCTATTAGAAGATGTGTCAATTAAGGAGGAGTTGACATATCAATAGGGTTTTTGTAGGATTCAAAATCGAAAATACCATGAATTGGGATGCTACGTTAGAGAGGTCAGTCAACCAAGGGGATGTTGACTTGATTGAAGTGATTGAGGAGGAGGATCTAGTGGAATAGATCATAGGAGATGCTAGCCTAGGCCATTCATCAGTAAGTTTGATAGCATACCAGGAGGCATTGAATATGGAGGTCATGAAGCCCAAATAGCACTCCTTCAGTTAGAAGCCCAACAAGCCCTCCAGAGTGTTCAAGGGATTTATAGCTCAAGAATACTTACGTGGAGGAGAACATGGATCATTCCTTGGATGATGACATGGATACATATGGAGCTTAACATGACATATGGAAGGCCGCCCCAAAAACCACCATGGTAGATAAGTCATCAGAGTATGAATATTTGGACTTTGAGAAAGATAAGAGCATGTTCTAAGAGCCCAAAAGGAGCATTTGAAGCCAATTCTTGTGTTATTAAAGGCCCAACACCATTATATGTGCCTGGAGGAATCCATTAGAGCTATAATGTTTTAAATTGGGGCCCAAATGCATTGTGTTATGGACCATGGGAGTTTCAGAACGTGATTCAACTATATTCAAGCCCAAATGAATGCCTAAAAGGCCCATGCATGCTTATGGACGTGAATAGTAATTATGAAGATCCATTTGGAAGGTCCAAGAAGATTCAAGAAGCATCAAGTGTGATATTATTGACATCAATTAGGATTTTGTTTGCTTTAATTAGTTTCCTATTTTACAGTTTTCTATTTTCAAATAGCAGACTTGTTCTTGAAGTTTAAGCTATTTCCTTTTATTTCTATGTAATAAATGGTGCCTCCTATAGTCAAATAATCATTAATGAGGCATCACCCTTAGCATTTATATCTTAGGATGCTGATTCTAGAGTGTTCTATTGTTGCCTATATATAGGCTACGTTTTTTGTAATTGAATTCAGATTTAGATGAATGAGAATTGAGTTTATCTCTCTCAATGTGAGCTTTGCTTGCATCCTTGTATTCTCGTGAGAATACTCGACAGTATCAAGGGATTGATCAACCTTGTGGTGTCTTCATGGGAGACAGGTTCTCTTAAGGTCCTACCTAGATCAACCGTCCGTCCATTACTTGATTCTAGCAATGGAATATACCACAAGGTTGATCAATCCCTTGCTTTGTATATTGCTCATTCTTTCTCTCGATGTTGGCCCTCACCTTAGCATGTAATTCCTGCACAAACTCAGCCTTTTTCTTGCCATCAAGGTTAGCTCGTTCACTAGAAGGCAAAGGCAGAATATCCAAAGGAGATAGAGGATTAAAGCCATAAACAATCTCCAATGGAGAGAAAGAAGTGGAAGAGTGAATAGCCCTGTTATATGCAAATTCAATATGAGGCAAGCAGTTGACCCAATTCTTCAAGTTCTTTTCAATTATTGCACGTAACAAGGTAGTGAGTGTTCTATTGACGACCTCAGTTTGCCCATCCGTTTGGGAATGTGCCACAGTAGAAAACAGCAACTTAGTTCCAAGCTTACTCCACAAGGTCCTCCAAAAATGGCTAAGAAACTTTACATCCCTATCACTCACAATGGTTTTAGGCAATCCATGCAATCTAACAATTTCTTTGAAGAACAAGTCAGCAATATGCACAGCATCATTTGTTTTAGAACAAGCAATAAAATGAGCCATTTTACTAAATCTATCCACTACAACAAAGATACTATCTTTCCCAGATTGAGACCTAGGCAAGCCAACACAAAATCTATAGAAATATCTACCCAAGGTTAGGAAGGCACAGGTAGAGGGGAATATAAACCATGAGGTTGAACCTTAGACTTTGCATGCCTACATGTCACACATTTAGCACAAACAGACACAACATCTTTGCGCATACCAGGCCAATAAAAGTGTTCATGCAAAAGAGCTAATGTTTTGTCAACACCAAAGTGACCCATCAAACCACCACCATGAGTTTCTTTTAAAGCAGCTCACGCATAGAGCAATTGGGAATGCACAATTTATCTTTCTTAAAAAGAAACCCATCAGATCTATAAAAGTCATTCACCCCATGCTTTTCACAAGAAAGCCAAATTTTGGAAAAATCACAATCAGAGTCATACAACCCTTTCAATAATTCAAATCCAAGTAATCTAGCATGAAGAGAAGTGATAAGAGAATACCTCCTAGAAAGAGCATCAGCAACAACATTCTCTTTACCTTGCTTATGCTTGATCACATAAGGAAACGTCTCTATGAATTCCAACCAGCGAGCATGCCTCTTGTTAAGCTTACCTTGAGACTTTAGAAACTTCAAACTTTCATGATCAAAGTGAATAATGAACTCCTTGGGCCATAAATAATGCTGCCATGTTTCTAAAGTTCGTTTTAAAGCATAGAGTTCCTTGTCATAAGTAGAGTAATTCAAAGAAGCTCCACTTAATTTCTTACTGAAGTAGGCAATAGGCCCAGACTCTTGCATTAGAACAGCACCAATACCAATCCTAGAAGCATCACATTCAACTTCAAAAACTTTATTAAAATCAGGTAAACACAAAAGTGGTGCATTGGTTAATTTCTCTTTCAAGGTATTAAAAGCTGTTTCTTGTGTTTCACCCCATTTAAATGTCACATGCTTCTTAACAAGCTCATTTAGAGGTGCAGCAATAGTTGAAAAATCTTTGACAAACCTCCTATAGAAACTTGCTAGTCCATGAAAACTCCTGACTTCATTGGCATTCTTTGGGGTTGGCCAATCTCTTATAGCTTTCACCTTTTCCTCATCCACATGGATCCCTTGAGCACCTGCAACAAAACCAAGAAACACAACAGAATCCATGCAAAAGGAGCATTTCTGAAAATTAGCATATAAGTTATTCTCCCTAAGAGTTCGAAACACCTCATGCAAGTGAATAACATGGTCATCTATTGTTCTACTATAGACAAGAATATCATCAAAGTAGACAACCACAAACTTCCCAATAAATGAACGAAAAACATGATTCATCAAGCTCATGAAAGTGCTAGGTGCATTAGTTAACCCAAAAGGCATAACTAACCACTCATAAATCCAAATTTAGTTTTAAATGCTGTTTTCCATTCATCTCCCTCTTTCATGCGAATTTGATGATAACCACTCCTTAGGTCAATTTTAGAGAATAAAGTAGCACCATGCAACTCATCCAACATGTCATCTAATCTAGGAATGGGGTAGCGATACTTAATTGTTATTTTGTTGATGGCTCTACAATCAATGCACATTTGCCATGAACCATCTTTCTTGGGCACTAGAAGTACTGGAACAGCACATGGGCTCAAACTTTCCCTTACAAAGCCTTTCCTCATGAGTTCATCAACTTGGCGTTGAATCTCTTTAGTTTCTTCGGGATTGGCTCTATAAGCTGGTCTATTAGGTATAGAAGCTCTAGGGATGAAATCAATCCTATGCTCAATTCCTCTTAAGGGAGGAAGCCCATCGGGAACTTCATCAAGGAATAGGTCACCAAATTCCTGCAACAAAGCCACAACACTAGAAGGCAAAGAGGGGTTAAGTTGGTTAGTAGAAAAATAAGCATCCTTGCACACAAGCACTAAGACTCGCTCACTCGCTCTCTTAACCTCCTTTTTCCAGCAAATAGATTCTCTTTCTTTTGTTCATTTTTCTCATATTCATTCCTTTTCTTTTCTTTTTTCTGTACTCTCTCTTTTTCACTCCACTCACTTTTTTTTTTGCATTCTTTCTCAATCCTCACTTGGTCATCATAAGCTTCTTTAGGCCTAAGAGGCTTCAATACAATGATTTTCCCATTGAAAGGTACAGAATAACAATTTTTGTAACCATCATGGTGAGCTCTACTATCAAACTGCCATGGTCTTCCAAGCAAAAGATGTCCAGCAAGCATTGGGACTACATCACATAAAACTTCAGCATGGTAGTTGCCAACAGAAAAAGAAACCAAAACTTGCTTAGTGACCTTAGCTTCAGCACTATCATTCAACCATTGCAATTTATAAGGCTTAGGATGCTTCATAGTAGGTAAATCCAACTTTTCAACAAGTAAGGTACTAGCAACATTGGTAACACTACCACTATCAATAACCATGCTACATACCTTATTCTTTATGAAGCACCTAGTGTGGAAGATGAGCTCTCGCTGCTCTTGCTCTTTATCTTCCTTTGGTTGCATGTTTAGGGCTCTTCTAGCCACTAATGCTTCTCCCTTAACAGGTTCAGCTTCATCAATCTCCAATTCAGAATCAGTCACCAAAGAAGGCATGTCATCATCACTTTCATCGCTAGAATGCACACTGTCATACTCGCCATTATCTTTGAGAATCATGGCCCTCTTATTGGGACATTGGGAAGCAATATGCCCTTTTCCATGACATCTAAAACATTGAAGAGAAGAGGTTCTATCAGTAGAAGAAGTTTTAGAGTCAAGTTTCTTACCGCCATCAATCTTGGGCTTGGATTCCTCCTTGGCTTTTGGTGTGAATTTTGCAACATCTTTAGCCTTAGAATCCTTCCACTTGGATGCTGATCTAGAGTCCCTCCAACCATGAGATGAGGATTTGGAGTGTTTTTCTTTATACCGCTTCTCAACTTTGATGGCTTTATGCACTAGCTCTTCTTTATCAACAAAAGTGTACATCTCAACTTTGTCTCTAATTTCAGGCCTTAACCCATCAATGATTCTGGTCATGCTTGCTTCTTCTCCTTCTTGTACTCCAGCTCGCATTTTAAGAAGGTCAAGTTCATGCACATATTCATCTACAGTCATAGAGCCTTGGCCAAACAGTCGTAACTTTCTATTTAGCTCTCGGTAGTAGTAACTAGGGACATACTTGTTGCGCATGAGTTTCTTTAGCTTTGACCATGTATGAGGTGGTCCTTTGCCCTTAAGGCGCCTTTTAAGCTGTAAATCTTCCCACCAAACAATAGCATAGTCAGAAAATTGATATGAAGCAATTTTTACCTTCTTTTCTTCTGGCCAGTCATTCATTCTGAAGATTTGCTCAAACTTCATCTCCCAATCAAGGTATGCATCTGGATTTATATTACCCTTGAAGGCAGGGTACTTGATCTTTGGGTCATAGGTGTCCAAATCACGTTTTTCAGGTCCGCTCCTATTCTTTGAGGATGAAGAACCAGATCTAATCACCTCCTCGTCACCACTACTTGCTTTGGATGCTTTTAGCTCTGCTAGCTCCAACTTGAGTTTGAGAAATTCATCTCTCATGGCTCTCATAAATAGCTTAGGATCTGTGTTGAATTCTTCCATATTGGCTTCTTTGTCACTCATCTTGAAATTGAAACGTTAGTGCGATCAAAGAGAAATGAAATAGTAAAAAGGGACCTTACCACTCTACTCGCGTGTTTCACTCAAGAAATTGTAGTGTCACTCGTGCTTAACTCAAATCTGGCTTTTAAATTGATGTAATAACGCTCTCGCCTTTTACCACTCAAACTTGCCTCCTATAGTATTCTTGATTGAAACTCAACAAAATCAAGAGACAATGTTAGTAAATGGTAATCTCCACAACCAGAATTGCAAGAACCAGAAAATATAAGAGATAAGAAAGGAATATGTGATAAAAGAAAAGGATAGGTACCAAAAACGTAAAAGGAAGGAAAAGAGGAGGGGGAAAAAACATAAAAAGGAAAAAAAAAAGAAAGGAGAATATGGAAAGCTATGAATTAGAAAAGAAAGGAAAAAAAAGGAAAAAATATTTAGGAAAGGTGCTACCTTGAAAATAATTTAGGAAATTGGGCACCTTGCAAGAAAAGCAAATCAAGTTAGGAAGGTGAGATATGGAAGGAAGGAAGCAAATAGAAACTTGAAGGAAAAGGAAAGAAACTCAAATTAAGCAATACGGAAAAAAAAAAGGAAAGGAAAACAAAAAAAATAGGAAACAAGAAGAAATTAGGAAACATGCAAAGAGAGGAAATAAGAACTCTTACCACCCAAGTTTAACGATTTAGGAAACTAGTTGTGACTTGTAATGGAAGCTCTTCTCAATTTTAGGAAACTCATCTTTAACATTGCAATTCTCAAATCTGCAGCTTCTCCTCTTTTTTTTTTTTTTTTTTGAATTTTCGGATTTTTTTTCCTTTTTTTTTCTAGCACTCCTTTTTTTTTTCACAACACAACACTTTTTTTTTTGCTTTTTTTTGGTGCACGAATTTTTCTCTTTTTTTTTTTTTTTTTGCTGCTCAAAGGAACACAGAAAGTCACAAAAAAAAACACAAATAGGAGGTGGAAAAGTGAAGAAACAAATTGATGAAAGCAAGGGACGAAGAACGAATGATAGAATTAAGAAGATGAAACAAGAAAACAGAAATAATAGATAAAAGGATAGAACTTAAATTCTAGCAAACCTTAGCTCTGATACCAAATGATATAATGTACGGATACGGATCGGCTAGAAACAAGTTAGGAAACTAGACGAACGATCGAAGGTAGGACCTTAAGAGAACCTGTCTCTTACAACCCTAGCCATGGAGACACCACAAGGATGATCAGTCCTTGATACAGTCGAGTATTCCCACGAGAATACGAGGCGGCAAGCAAAGCTCACTCAAGAGAAATAAAATTCTCTAAAATTCATTCATTCAAATCTGATCCCCAATTACAAAAAACGTAGCCTTATATAGGCAGTAAAAGAACAATCTAGAATCAAAAAACCCTAGGTCATAAATGCCATAAATGTGCCTTAATGATGATTGACTATCTTGGTTGGCACCAATTAAGGCTAAAGGAAATAGGAAATTACCTTTTCTTGAAGAAAAAGGCTGCTACCTAAAAATAGGAAACTAACCTAAAATATTCTTATGCAATCTTTGACCAAAAGGCCTTATTTAATGCAAATAAAAATGGAAACTTAAAAAAACGAAATTAAACCATAACTAATACATAAAGACGCCTTCTTGATGCTTCTTGAATATTCTTGGACGTCACTTATGCTCCTTCTCCAAGGCACATGCTTGTCACATGGTATTTTGAGTGAATTCTTCAATCTGGACTACACATGGGCCTTGTACATCATCTTGTTTGGCTTTTAGCAATGTAATCACCATGTTTGGACCCTTGATGGGCTGATTGAGGGATGCTTCTTCCAAATAAATGGGCTCTAACTCTCTAAGATCTTTTATCAAACAATTCAGCGCCTCTTTCATAGATTTGGTCCTTGCTCTTATCATTGGGCCTACAATGCCTTGTAATGGGTCTTTTAGAATATTGGACTTCCATCTTTTAGCTTGGGCTCCACGCTCCGTGTTTTGGTCTTCCTTTGATGCTTGATCATGCCATGCTCCTCTATCAGGTTCCCTGAGCATAAGAAGTCTACCCCCTCATATATAGGCATACACCGATGGACATTACCAGACCTAATACCAGACTGGTAGTAACCCTAGTACCTGCAATGCCTGTAGCACCTGTCCCAGTTCCACCTGAGCCAGAGATCCGTAGTGTGGATTAGCAGAGAGAGACTGAGGTTTCTAGGGCATCAAATCAGGAATGTGGACATAGACCTGACAGTGCACTTAGATTACTTCCAGACTGTGAGGGCACTGTATCAGGACTATGGACCAAGCAACCCTTATCTGGAGCCTTTTAACGGCTATAGCAGGTGGTACATGTATTACCTATCACCCCCCTCTGGGTGAATGAGATATGCTGATTGGATTAGATACTCAGAGATGATGTGGAGGATTGGATTTGAAGCCTCGAGGACTTCGTTATCATTCACTTTCTTTAGATAGCTAGGATCCTCACAGCACTAACGTAGGATTTATTTTGGCATAGCTAACCGTAGTAGGTTAGACTAATGCACTTGGATGCTATGTTTGTTTTGGCTAGTATGTATGCCTTGAACTTTGTTGTTTTGGGGTGATGAACAATAACTGTTGTATGCCCTTTTGTTGAATGGAATTCAAGCATGTTATGTACTTCTTGTTCTGTTATTACGTATTCAGATTAGATATCATGATCGTTAGAACTAAAAGAAATTCTTCTCCAGAGAGACCCTCAGGACATGACGCAAGGGACCCTCTAGATTCGTTACAATTGATTCTAGATCATTTAGAGCAGCAACAAAAAACTATTGAGGATATGAGGGCGGCACAAGCTCGTCAAGAGCAAAAAAGGAATGTCGTAATTGCTGCAACGGTAGTAGTGACAATGGTGAACTTTAACTAGAGGCAGCGAGAAGAAGAAGTAGCTGCAATTTGAGAATCAGAACAACTGCCTAGACTGGCAGTACCAGCCGTCAACCAGGATAGCATCCAACAATGAATGACCCGATTCTGTAAGCACAACCTGACATCCTTTAACCCGGTGTTTAATGTTCAAGGGGCAGAAGATTGGATCAACTGCCTAGAAAAGATTTTTAAAGTATTGGACTGTTTGACAAGTGAAAAGCCTAGATGGCAATCCATAAGCTCGAGAAAGACGCTGACCGCTGGTAGAAGAACACCGAGCTAATTCTTGATGCTTGTAACATGAGGGTGCCTTGGGAAGTATTCCTAGAGTAATTTTATGAGAAGTACTTCCCAAGGTTAGTTAGAGATGAACGAGAAGCAGAATTCCTAACCTTGAGGCAGAAAGATAATGTACCTTTTGATGAATACTTATCCAAATTCATTCGCCTCTCTCACTACTCCAGTTACCTCTGTTACTGAGAAGATGAAAGGTGGACGATGGAGAAGATGGTTGGAGGACTGAAGCAGTCCTCGAGGGAGATGATTGGCCCTAGGCAGTTTGAGAACTTTAACAGGGCAGTTGAAGCCTGTCGAATCACAGAGAACAGCCTAAACTATCATCTGATGTCAAGCCTGCCCCCAAGCTAAAGAAAGGAGATTAAGGAGGCACCTCTTCTAATGCCAATAAGAAGAGGAAAAGGCCATAGGACAATTGAAAGAGCAAGAGAGGAGGCAAACCTCAGAAGGGCAAAGAGTATGCAACCTGTGGCAAGAATCACGATGACTGACCGTGTATGACTAGATAAAATGTTTCCTACACTTGTGGCAAACCCAGACACTTTTCAAGAGAATGCTCGCAGAATGCGAAGAAGTCAAGGTCACGAATGCAAGGGTGAGTCTTTGCTCTCATAGAGGAAGAAGCCCAGAAGTCACCAAAACCAAGATATAATCATTATTAATAATTCCCTAATGATTGCCATGTTTGACTTGGGTACTAGTCATTCTTTCATCTTATATGCTTGTGTTAAAAGACTTAGCTTAGTTAATCAGCATGCGACCTTATGATATACATGTGGCCACACCAACGCACCCTAGGGTACTCATATCAGACTAGGCTTAAACTACATAATTGGATATGAATATTGTTGCACTACCTTAGATTTAATATGTATGCCCTTTCATGAACTTGATGTGATAATTGGGTTAAATTGGTTGTCGTCCCATAACATCCTACTGGATTGTAAGAACAAAACCTTAATCTTACCCCCACGAGAAGTAAAGCTGAGCTTGAAAGTTAGGTTGAACTTCGTAACAGAGGCCCAAGCGGGCAAATGCTCACAAAAAGGTTGTCAAGGATTCCTTGTTTTCATCTCGATGAAAGTGGAAGTTGAGGAAGGGATAGAAGAAATCCCAGTTGTTAATGAATTTTTGGAAGTATTCCTGACAGAGATCATAGGACTACCTCCAGACAGAGAAATAGAATTCGCGATTGACATTATACCTGGAGTAGGACCGATTTCCAAAGCTCCTATAGAATGGCTCCTAATAAAATGGTGAAATTAAAGAAGCAGATAGAGGAGTTAATGGAGAAGGGTTTCATTAGACTGAGCATTTTGACATGGGGTGCTCTAGTGTTGTTCGTCAAGAAGAAGGACGGTAGTCTAAGATTGTGCATAGACTACAGGGAGTTCAATAAGGTCGTAGTTAAGAACAAGTATCCGCTCCCTAGGATAGATGATTTGTTGGATCAGTTAGCAGGTGCCAATGTATTTTCTAAGATTGATTTGAGATCTGGCTACCACTAACACAGGATTAAGCCTGATGATGTCCCTAAGACTATGTTTAGAATTTGTTATGGGCACTATGAGTTCTTAGTGATGCCATTTGGATTGATGAATATGCCTACGATATTCATGGATTACATGAACCAGATCTTTCAGCCTTACTTAGACCAGTTCATGGTAGTGTTCATTGATGATATCTTGGTGTACTCCAAGTCTCTTAAAGAGCATGAGATGCACTTGAGAATTGTTCTAAATACCCTGAAAGAGATACAGCTTGTTGCCAAACTTAGTAAGTGTGAGTTTTGACTATAGGAAGTCTATTTTCTCGGCCATGTGATTTCTCGAGAGTGAGTGGTTGTTGACCCCAGCAAGATTGAGGCAATACTCAACTCGGAGAGACCCAAGATAGTGAGCAAGATCAGAAGTTTTCTCAGACTAGCAAGGTATTACATAAATTCATTAAGGACTTCTCTCGGATTGCTCTTCCACTGACTAAGTTGATTAGGAAGAACCAGCTGTTCTTACGGGACGAGAAGAATGCGGCTAGTTTTTAGGAGCTAAAGAGAAAGCTCAAATGTTGACTGGGATATGTGCTTATGCAGTAAAGGCGGGTAGTAGCCTATGTCTCACGCCAATTGAAATCTCATGAGGAGAATTATCCGATCCATGACTTGGAATTGGCAACAATAGTTTATGTATTAAAGATATAGAGACATCACCTGTACGGAGCAATGATAGAGTGGTTTTACAACCACAAAAGCCTCAAATACCTCTAAGATTAGAAAGAGTTGAACATGAGGCAACGTAGATAGATGGATTTGCTTCAGGATTATGATTTCCAGATTAAATACCATCCGGGCTGTCGCAACCTGAATTTTAGGCTTGGAAGTACTAGAATTAGCCTAAAATGGGTAGACTACTAGACCCTTTTTAGAAGAGGTCCCAGAGGTTCCCTGAATGGACAGAGGGATTCCTAAGGACTAAATCGTCAATGGAAAGTTTGCTGGGACTGAGAAAAGAGAAAGTTAGAGACTCTAGTGAAGTCTTGAGGCCTAAGAATGAGAAATAGAGGTAAATGTAGGCCAAAGGTTATGTTAGCGGCCTCAAGGAGGTGAATTATTGGTTAAGCCAAACTAGGGGCAAAATTGTAATTTTATAAAGTTTCGGGCTAGTAAAGGCAAAAATGAAAATCGTGCCTAAAAATCCTAGAAAAAGGAAAATGGCATGTTAAGGCCTGTCTAGGAAGTTCTGGGATCCCGCATAAGGATTTGAGATAATTGAGAGCTAAAGGTTGTGCTAGAAACCTTAGTAAGAGGATTCTTGAGGCTAAACCCGAGTAGGGACTGAAAACGCAAATTTGAAAAGTTTCAAGCCGAAAAAGGGCAGTGATGGAAAGTTAGCCTGAATACTCTAGAAAAATTTTAGAAAAATAGGGATGAGGCGTAGAGGCTCGTATGAGGGTAAAAATGACAAAAATGCCCCTAGAAGGAATTGTGGAATTCTCAGGGTTTCGGCTAATTTTGAATATTAGCAGAAATTGAATTATTTAAAGTATAGGGAGGCCTCAGAAAATTAGACAAAAATGGGGAAAAAACACTTGAGGAATTATCACAGGTTTTAAAAGTAATTCTGTCCCCAGAAAGCAAAGAGGTTGGCTTTAACAAATTTAAAGCTCATTTATATACTATCTGGGAAAAGTCAAAGTTAAATATCTAGAGATTGACTTTTGACTTAAGAAAAATTAGAAAAATTCCCTGTAATGAATAATAATATTGGTAACTAAAGACATATTCTCGGAGTCATAGACTGATAGAAAGAATTCAGTCAAGTTCACTCCGAAAAGGAAAAAAATATTGTTAATTGTTTTAATGGAAGAACAAGGGAAGAGCATCACTTTCTCTTTAGGCATATTATATAATGTGCCATGTGGATTTATTTGAGGTGAGAAAATGGTGCCAAAACATGTCCTAGTGGTCCCGGGTAAGTTAAGACTTGAAAAAGTACTTGGAGCAGTGCAGAATGGCAAAATAGGTAGAAGAATGCCTAAGTACAGTATTTTGAACAAATTTTATATTAATGTCCTTCCTATTTTAATGCCAAAATGATGAAGGGACATAGAAGAGACAAGTGTATAATTAGATAAAAGACAAATGTACGGTTGGATGCAAGACACATGTACGGTTGGATTAAAGGCATGTGGCTTGATGATGTAAGCATGATGAGGTGAGCATGATATCATAAGGACACTTGTCACCACAAGACAAAGAGGCAAAAATCAATGGCTAAGATTTAATCTTGTAATTTCAAGATCAATTGCTAGGATTTGTTCTTAAACCCTTCCCTCATTTCGTCCAAGGCTCTTGAAACCTTAGGAAAACTCTTGCAAAATGGATTCTAGAGAGAGAAAGAAGAAGGGGAGAGAAAGGCCAAATGATACCATGCAAGATTAAATTCTAAAACAATGTATGTTTATGGTTTTTGATGTAGTTTTCGCTACCCTTATCGTTGTTGAGCTTGGTCATGGATTTTAATGGTTTTTGGGAGCTTGAAACCCTAAGAGGACATGCTACACAAAATGGTTAAGTGTAGGGGAAGATGAAATTGATGTTAGAATAATGTTTAAAGGCTTGAAAGGAACAAGAATCAAGTGATTTTATGTTGAAATTGGTTGAATTTCATGATTGTGTAATTTAAGTAATATTTCAGCCAGAATTGGTTCTTGAGGGTAGGATTGGATTTTGATGCTTCCAATGTGTTTAAAATGAAAAATTATGTGGGGAAAAGGTGAGAAAACAAGTTTAGAATCATTGGAATTAAAAATGAAATTTTTAGACCCTAAAGTGCATACTATTCGACTAAGGCTAGTTCATGGGGAAGGACCTTGATTATGATTATTTTGATGTTGTAAATGGATTCTAAATGCAAAATTGTGTGAGAATAGCATGTGAAATTAATTTTAGAAAAGTTGAAAATCAAGCTCAAAAGTTAGAAGTTAATATAGCTTAAAGAAAACAAAGTGTTGATGTTGTTGATTACCATGGCTCCAATGAATGAATAAAACTGATGTGTTGGTGTATTTAGGGCCATGAGACATCAAGGAAAAGGAATGGTAAAGGTTGAGGAAGCAACGTTAATGGTTAAAAGAAAAAGGGAGCAAGAAGAAAGCTTAAGGATACAAGGTAGTGAACTCACCTTTCTTGTGTGCTTGATGTGTATGCTTGTTTGTTGATGTGCATTATGTGATTTGATGATGATATATGATGTAAATGCAATTATGATGCTCTATTTCGTTGATCTTTTCCATGGCCATGCATGTTTATGTGAAATATTGAGCATGAGAAAATGTTATAAATAAGCATGTCAAACACTTGCATCCATCTTGCATGCATAAATGGTAATATTTGCTACTAAGATTCTCCCAAATCTCACTCTCCCTTAACTGACCATAATAGATGATAATGATCAAGCAAAGGATGTGTGAGGTGGAAGCAAGGAAAGAGGAAAAGAATTGAGAAAATTTATTGGATTATATTGTATAATTTATATGTTAATGTATGATATGAACATGCCATTAATGTTATGTGATGACAAATAATGATGATGGCATGGATAATTGACTATAATATGGGAATAGTTTATGGATTGATGGAATGGTATTATGCAAGGAAAGAATTAATCATGAATTGTTAATACAAGTTAAGAGAAATAACTATCCCTAATTGAGCAACAAAATTGAGACAAAGTGAAAGTAAAGCAAATGATTGATGCTGCCCATGAAATTTGGTATCGTTAAAGTATGTATCATGAGCTTCAAAACAGTGGTAGATCACCTATCATGATGTGTGTGCTAAGAGTTATACTTGATCGAAGTTAGGACAGAGAAATTAAAACATACAGTTTTGACCAAATAAACAGTAAGCTTCAATGAATAAACTATACAAATCGACAAGGGTTAAGTATAGTTTTATATTTGTTCCTTGTGGAGAATTGAAATATCTTTAAATAGAATTTTAAACCACCTCAGTGCAATTTTTCTACAATTAGTTATGATTTTTCAAAGTTAGACCAAAAATCTAAAATTTAACCAATGAGCAGTAACCCGGGAACCAATTGTAAATTTTCAATCTACGGGCTTGTTTTGTAAATCAATTGACCATAATGCTTTTGAATGTATACTCTAAGGGGTTAAAGGAAGGATGTTTCATGGGCAAAGTGAATATGGTTGCAGATGCCTTGTGGAGGAAGGCAGTGCTGGTAGTATCACTAATGATCAAGGAGCAAAAAGCTAGTAGAGGATTTCAGAGATTGGGGTCCTCTATATCAGATGCAGTCAGTAGAAGAGAAAGGAGGTAGAACATAGTTTATAGCTCTGCTTGAGGATTAGATCAGGGAAGCATAGTTGAAGGATCGATTAGCAGAAATTTTCAAGCAGAAGTTGTTAAAGGGTGAGACCTGAAACTTTGAAATTTCTAAGGAGAGACTATTGAAGTTTAGAAGGAGAACTTACGTTCCTCAAGTAGCCGATCTTAGGGAAAGGATACTAGTAGAGGCCCATAAATGTCAATATACTCTTTATCCAAGAATGACCAAGATGTACCATGATGTTAGAGAACTCTTCTGGTGGCCTGGAATGAAGAAAGATGTCACGAATTATGTGGCAAAGTGTCTCACTTGCCAGAAAGTGAAGACGAAACATTAGAAACCTGTAGGAGAGTTGCAACCCCTAGATACCCCTAAATGGAAGTGGGAGAGTATATCAATGGATTTTATAGTGGGGTTACTGATAATGGACCGTTTGACCAACTCAACACATTTTCTAGTGATGAATGTTAAAGGCCCTCTTGAAAAGCTAGTAAGGCTTTGCATTAAGGAGATAGCTAGGCTGCATGGTGTCTTGAGTAGTATTATTTCGGACTGAGACCTAAGGTTTACTTCTAAGTTTTGGAGGTCCTTACAAAAAAAATGAACACTACTCTCAAGTTGAATACAACCTACCATCTGTAGACAGATGGACAAACAGAAAGAACAATTTAGACATTAGAAGATATGCCATGGGCATATGTGTGCTTGATTTTGGTGGTAATTGGTATACGTACTTATCGTTAGCTGAATTCGCCTACAACAACAGTTTCCATTCAAGTATTAATGGCGTCATGTGAAGCACTTTACGGGAGGAAGTAAAGATCTCCCTTATGCTGGACAGAGCTCAGTGAAAGAAGTATATATGGTCCCGATTTAGTGGATCAGACCTCCCAGCAAATCAAGGGGATTCAGTAAAGACTCCTAACGGCACAAAGTAGACAAAAGAGCTACATGGACACTAGAAAGAGACCATTAGAGTTTGAAGTTGGGGATCAAGTATTCCTCAAGGTGTCACCAACGACGGTAGTCAGTCAATCCTTAAAGACCAAGAAGTTAAGCTTGAAGTATGTTGGATTGTTCTAAATTCTTTCCAAAGTTGGAACAATAGCTTACAAGTTAGCCCTTTCCCCAAATTTGAGCCAAATTCATGATGTTTTCTATGTCTCCTAGTTGAAGAAGTACCACCCGGACCCAATGCATGTCATAAAGTATGATGACATTGTGCTCAGAGACAACCTACCTTTTGAGGTCGGACTAGAGCGGATCATTGATCAAAAGATCAAATAGCTAAGGAGCAAGTAGATCCTGCTGGTCCAATTCGTTTGGAAAGGTTTTTCATTAGAAGAAGCTACTTGGGAGATGGAAACTGAAATAAAGGAAAAGTACCCTGAACTTTTTCCATAAGGTACGCTTTAAATTTTGAGAATGAAAATTATTTAGGAGGGAGAAATGTCACATCTAGAAATTTCATAATTAAGACTAAGGAAATCCCTGGACAATTAAGGGCTAGAATAGTGGAAGAAATATGAAAATTTAGGGAAAAATATGTTGGAAATTCGTAAAAATTAGCAAATAATTATGAAAAATAGAGAAAGGGTCCCTGGATAGTATTCTAGGCTCAATAAGTTGAAATTATGATGGAAAGCAATAATTATTGAATTTTCAGTAATTATTAAATATTAACTAATTAGGAAAATTGGTCAAAAATAATTATGAAACAAAATACTTCAAAGTCTCAGAAAATTAAGAAAAAATAAGGATAATATGCCTTGAGAATTATATGATAAGGTATAAGTGGTTTTATACCCAAATCATCCCTAAAAAAATTACAAAGGAATTTAAAAGGGAATTAGGCCAATATTGCATTTTATTTGGGAAAATTGTAAATAAATATTTGGAAAGAAAATAAAATTCTAAAAAAATTTATATGATGTCTCAAGGAATTATAAGAGATTATTGGATTAAAAAGAGTGATATAAAATCCAAGATATTCCCTAATTCTTATGACGAGTAGAAAAACCCTTATGAAAAGAAAATGGTTTTTATTTTTATAATTAGTAGGAAATTGGGATTTTAGCAATGGAGGGCATTTTGGGAAGAGAAAAAAATAAGAAAAATCGATTATGGATCTGACAGAAAATAATTACAAAGGCCAAAGTACTGTAATTATAGAAGAAGAATTAAACCCAGAGCGAAAGTACACTGATAAAGAGTCTTGCACTTTAAATGGCCCACAAGTTGCCACTTGTCAAGCCGCCAAAGAAGAGGATTTAAAGTTTTCAAGTGTCAAGCCTCAAATGGAGAGGATCTTGACTTTTGAAATTAATTTCATTTGGAATTTACTTAATTAAGAGAGAGGTTACAAGGTGGTTTAGGGCAATGACACCTAACATATCATTAATATTAGTGGTTGGGATATTTTGCATTAAATAGAACACTTCCCTCCCATTTCAAGACCACTCTTTTCAGCCAAAGAAGGGGACCTCTTGCAACTTGGATTCTTGAAGGGAAAAACAAGCTACTTTGATCTACCAAGCTAAGATTCAAGGTTAGTAAGTAGTTGTAAATTGCCTCTTGCTTATTTTCCTTGGGTTTGATGGTTGAAATTCTGCTTTTCTCTCTTAATGTGCTGGCCAAAATGAACAATGGTTAGGGGAAGGAAGTTTTGTTGTTAAACCTAGTTAAAAACACTTTGATTCAAGGCTATTTCAAGTGGTTTTGAGTTGTTGTTGAAAGATCTCATGGTTGGTTCTTGTGACATACTATTTGGCCAAAGGGAAAACTATAACCTAGGATGAGATTTTCATAGTCTTGATACTTCCATTGTGTTTAAAATGAAAAATGGTGTAGGGTAAAACCTAAAAGACAAGCATTAGAAGCATTAGAATTAAAGCTGTGATTTTTGGAAGTTTAGACCCCCTATTCGGCCAACTTTAGTTCTTGGGGAAAGAAACTTCTTTTCTTGAATCCAAGTTCATATTTAGATTCTACATGAAAAACTATGTAGAATTGACCTAAAAAAGGAATTTTTAAGTTAAAGAAAACAAAGCTTCAAAATTCAAAGAGTTAAGGGTTAAGGGGTTACTTGAGTTTTTGCCATTGATTCTTGTTGGTTTGAATTGTAATGTGGCTGCCCCTTTTGTGCAATGTGATGTTTAGGATTTGATATTTATGAAGGAAGGGAGGAAGAGAAAAGAAACAAGGAGCTTTGGAGTAAGGTAGTAAGATTTAATTAACTACTAATGTTGACATTGCATTGTTTATTATGGCATAGATTGATATAAGGTACGGATACGGATCGGCTAGAAACAAGTTAGGAAACTAGACAAACGATCGAAGGTAGGACCTTAAGAGAACCTGTCTCTTACAACCCTAGCCATGGAGACACCACAAGGATGATCAGTCCTTGATACAGTCGAGTATTCCCACGAGAATACGAGGCGGCAAGCAAAGCTCACTCAAGAGAAATAAAATTCTCTAAAATTCATTCATTCAAATCTGATGCCCAATTATGGTGAGAAATCACAAGGGAAAAATCCCACGAACCCACAACCGATCTGAATATACGCACCCCAAGAACGTAAACAAAGGTCTGGTGATCCACTTGAACCCTTGAACACGGGAGAACAAGGACCCGAAGTGTTGAAAGACGCCACAAGGTTGATCAAGCCTTGATAAGTCTGTTAGTTCAATAAAGAACCCTAGAGAGAACCCCTCTCAAGTCAGAAATTGCAAAATGCAAGTTTTTCATTCAAATTCCAATGTGCCTCCAAAATGAGGGTTACAATATCTTATAGAGGATACATTTAGAAATCTGACCTAAAAAGCATTAAATGCAATCTTGAAAATCAAAATATAAAATACTAACTTAAATAAAATCATAAGGACTTGATTTAGGTAACTTGGAAACTCAAAATTCAAATCTGCCAACTAATTATGAATCTTCGCTCAAATGCATTTAATGAAATATAATCAGCATATCATGCCCAAAATATGATTAATTAGGCCCAAATGAGTCTTCTCATGTGTTATACTTGATCCAAGCTCCTTAGATTGAAGTCTCCAAGCCCAAGATATGATCAGCAGCCTTCTTTTTCAGCCCAAATGACATTAGAGACGTCCTCAGCATTTTCATCCAGATTTGATGCTCCAACAAATGCCATTTGCTTTGTCAAGGTGTCTTGCACTAGCCTGCTCAAAGCTTCCTTAATTCTTTTAGCCCTTGCTCTTGTGATTGGTCCAGTTGGAATTTGCAATGGATCATTGGAAGTTGAGGAGTTAGCTTGCTGTATCACATCATTCCCTCTCTCCTGAAAAGGATTCGACCTCGAATCATCACCTGCATCAAAAGGAGATAAATCAGCCACATTAAAAGTAGCACTAACATCATACTCACCAAGTAAATCAATTTTGTAAGCATTGTCATTCATTCTTTCAAGCACTTGAAATGGACCATCTCCTCTTGGAGCTAATTTAGACTTTCTTTGAGCTGAAAATTTTTCTTTCCTCATATGCACCCACACCCAATCACCAGGTTCAAAGAGAACACGCCTTCTTCCTTTGTTAGCCTTGGATGCATATTGCTCATTTTTCTTCTCGATTTGTTGTTTCACTTTTTGATGAAGTTGTTTCACTGTTTCAGCTTTCTTTGTCCCATCAAGACTTGCCCTCTCATCAATAGGCAATGGTAATAAATCCAAAGGAGTTAGTGGATTAAAACCATACACTATTTCAAAAGGAGAATAATCAGTAGATGAATGCACACTCCTATTGTAAGCAAATTCAATGAATGACAAGCAATTTTCCCAATTCTTTAAGTTCTTTTGAATCACAGTTCTAAGCAATTGAGTTAAAGTTCTATTAACTACTTCAGTTTGTCCATCAGTTTGTGGATGACAAGCAGTAGAAAACAATAATTTAGTACCAAGCTTACCCCACAAAACCCTCCAAAAATGACTCAAGAATTTTGTATCCCTATCAAAAACAATACTTTTAGGAACACCATGAAGTCTTACAATTTCTTTAAAGAACAAGTCAGCAATATATGTGGCATCATCAGTTTTATGGCAAGAAATGAAATGTGCCATTTTAGAAAATTTGTCAACAACCACAAATATGGAATCCATTCCCTTTCTCGACCTAGGTAAACCCAAAACAAAATCCATTGATATATCTACCCAAGGTTCACTAGGCACAGGTAATGGGGTATACAAACCATGTGGCAAGACTCTAGATTTAGCCCTTTTACAAGTTATGCATTTAGCACACATTCTTTCCACATCACATTTCATTTTAGGCCAAAAGAAATGTTCATGCAGAACATCCAATGTCTTTTTCACACCAAAGTGACCCATTAATCCTCCCCCATGTGCTTCTCTTACAAGTAATTCTCGTAAAGAACATTGAGGCGCACACAATCTGTCTTCTTTAAACAAGTACCCATCAATCCTATAAAACTTTTCAAATGCTTTCTTTTCACAAGCAAGAAACACTTTAGCAAAGTCAGCATCAGTGGCATACAATTCCTTGATATATTCAAAACCAAGCAACCTAGCATTTAGAGTAGTAAGAAGAGTATACCTTCTTGACAATGCATCAACCACCACATTTTCTTTACCTTTCTTGTATTTGATGACATATGGAAATGTCTCAATAAATTCCAGCCACCTTTCATGTCTTTTGTTCAGCTTACCTTGACCCTTGATGTGCTTCAAAGACTGATGATCAGTGTGAATAACAAATTGTTTAGGCCAAAGGTAGTGTTGCCAATTCTCCAATGCTCTTTTGAGTGCATAAAGCTCCTTGTCATAAGTTGGATATTTCAAGGCTGCTCCGTTTAGCTTTTCACTAAAATATGCTAGTGGCTTTCCTTCCTGCATTAAAACAGCTCCTATTCCAACTCCAGATGCATCACATTCAATCTCAAAAGTTTTATTAAAGTCAGGCAATATTAGCACAGGTGCGGAACACAATTTTTTTCTTAAGTTTATTGAATGCATCATCTTGTGCTTTATCCCATTTGAAACCAATAGATTTTTTAATGACCTCAGTGAGTGGTGCAGCAAATATGCTAAAATCCTTCACAAAGCGCCTATAAAATCTAGCCAGACCATGAAAACTCCTCACCTCAGTTATGCTTTTGGGTGTTGGCCATTCTTTTATAGCTCTTATCTTTTCTTCATCAACTTCTATCCCTTTAGCACTCACCACAAAGCCAAGAAAGACAATTTTATTCATACAAAAATCACACTTCTTCAGATTTGCAAACGATTTTTCCTTTCTCAAAACATCAAGCACACAATGCAAATGATTCAAATGATCATCAAGATTCTTGCTGTAAATCAGAATGTCATCAAAATAAACCACAACAAATTTCCCAATGAAAGCACGCAAAACATGATTCATTAATCTCATGAAAGTGCTAGGTGCATTAGTTAACCCAAATGGCATAACTAACCATTCATACAAACCATGTTTTGTTTTGAAAGCAGTTTTCCATTCATCCCCTTCCCTCATTCTAATTTGATGGTATCCAGATTTCAAATCAATCTTAGAAAAGACAATAGAACCATGCAATTCATCAAGCATATCATCTAATCTAGGAATAGGATGGCGATACTTTACAGTGATGTTATTCACAGCTCTGCAATCAATGCACATCCTCCAAGTTCCATCTTTCTTTGGGACCAAAAGTACCGGAACAGCACAAGGACTCAAGCTTTCTCTAACATATCCCCTTGCCATGAGCTCTTCCACTTGCTTTTGAAGTTCCTTTGTCTCTTCTGGATTGCTTCTATAGGCTGGCCTATTAGGAATTGTTGCCCCTGGAATGAAATCAATTTGATGTTCAATTCCTCTACTGGGTGGTAATCCAGGTGGAATTTCTCTTGGGAACACATCATCATATTCCTGCAATAAAGAACCAACAACACTTGGAAAGGAAGAGTTAATGCCATTAGTACTCAAAAAGGATTCCTTGTAAACAAGGAGAAGCAGGTGTTGTTCGGCCAAAAAGGCACTCCTCACTTCACTTTCTTTTGCATAAAAACTCAATTTCTTCTTCTCTTTTCTCTCTTCATTTTTTTTCTGAAATTCTTTTTTTTGAACTCTCATCTTTTCTCTCTTTTTCACTCTCATTTCTTTTTTATGTCTCTCTCACATTTTTCTTATTTTTCATATCACACTCTTTTTTATCTCTCTCTTTTTTCATCTTAAGTTGATCCTCATACACTTGCTTTGGGGTCAACGGTACAAGAGTAATAGGTCTATTGCTTATTACAAAAGAATATCTATTTGTAAGCCCATCTTTCTTTACCTTTCTATTAAATTCCCAAGGTCTCCCCAAAAGTATATGTCTAGCATGCATAGGAACAACATCACATCACAATACTTCCCAATTGAGAAAGAAACAAGAACTTGCTTATCAACTTTAATTTCCCCATATTCATTCAACCATTGCAGCTTGTATGGTCTAGGGTGTCTAACAGTAGGCAAATTCAATTTCTCAACCATTATAGTGCTTGCAACATTTGTAACACTCCCACCATCAATTATCAAACTACATACCTTCTTATTAATGAGGCAGCGAGTATGGAAAATATTTTCCCTTTGCTCATTCAAGTCATCTTCCTTCACTTGACAATTCTAACCACAAGGCATTCTCCTTCCACAGCATACTCAATCCCATCATCACTAGCGTCTTCAAGTAGGGGCATGGAGTCATCACTTTCACTCTCACTTTCAGTCACAACTTCATCATTTTTCAGAATCATGACTCTCTTGTTGGGGCATTGAGAAGCAATATGACCTATACCCAGACACTTGAAACATTTTATATCCCTATTTCTAGAAGTTTGGGAATCAGATTTACCTTTGCTCTTTGATGAAGCTTCTTCTTTGCCTTTAGTGGTCTCCTTTTGGATAGCTTTTTCTCCTTTCTTCCAATTCTGTTTGAAAGAAGAAGTTGATCCAGAATGAAATTTTGAAGCACCTTTTCGCTTGAGTTGCTTTTCCACCTTAATAGCTATATGCACCATCTCTTCTAGTTCCACATAATGATGCAATTCAACTATGTCAGCTATATCTTTGTTCAACCCACTTAGAAATCGGACCATTGTTGCTTCTCTATCTTCTTGCACATTAGCTCTTATCATGGCCAGTTCCATCTCCTTATTGGACTCCTCCACACTCCTAGGACCTTGTGTAAGGGTCTGCAACTTTTGATAAAGCTCTCTAAAATAATGGTTGGGAACAAATCTCTTCCTCATTAGAGCTTTCATTTCTCTCCAAGTTGTTACGGGCCTCTCTCCATTATTCCTCCTATTAATACCCAATTTATCCCACCAAACAATGGCATAATCAGTGAATTCTATTGCTGCCAACTTCACCTTTTTAGCTTCAGAATAATTGTGGCACTCAAAAATCATTTCTATTTTCTTTTCCCACTCTAAATAGGCTTCAGGATCATTTCTACCTTGGAATGATGGTATCTTCATTTTGATGCTCCCAAGGTTCCCGTCTACTCTATCTCTCTCCCTTGGGTTATTTCTCCCATGTCTTCTCCCATACCTATCCCCTATATGCCTATTCTGATATAAGGTACGTATATGGATCGGCTAGAAACAAGTTAGGAAACTAAACGAACGATCGAAGGTATGACCTTAAAAGAACCTGTCTCTTACAACCCTAGCCATGGAGACACCACAAGGATGATCAGTCCTTGATACAGTCGAGTATTCCCACGAGAATACGAGGCGGCAAGCAAAGCTCACTCAAGAGAAATAAAATTCTCTAAAATTCATTCATTCAAATCTTCATTTTAAGTACAAAAACGTAGCCTGTATATAGGCAACCATAGAACACTCTAGAATCAGCATCTTAAGACATAAATGCTAGGGATGATGTCTCATTAATGATTATTTGACTATGGGAGGCATCATTTCTTACATAGAAATAAAAGGAAATAACTTAAACTTCAAGAATAAATCTGCTATTTGAAAATAGGAAACTGTAAAATAGGAAACTAATTAAAACAAACAGAATCCTAATTAACATTAATAATATCACTCTTGATGCTTCTTGAATCTTCTTGGACCTTCCAAACGGACCTTCATTGCTATTCACGTCCAAAACCATAAATGGGCCTTGTAGACATCCATTTGGGCTTGAATGTGGTTGAATCACGTTCTGGAATTCCCATGGTCCATAGCATAATGCATTTGGGCTCCAATTTAAAAGATTATAGCTCCAATGGACTCCTCCATGCATATATAATTGTGTTGGGCCTTCAACAACATGAAAACTGGCTTTAAATGCTCCTTTTGGGCTCTTAGAACGTGCTCTTATCTTTCTCAAGATCCAAGTGTTCATACTCCAATGACTTATATGCCATGGTGGTTTTCGGGGTGGCCTTCCATATGTCACGTTAAGCTCCGTATGTATCCGTGTCATCATCCAAGGAATGATCCATGTCCTCCTCCATGTAAGCATTCTAGAGCTATAAATCCTTTGCTGGGTTTCTAACAGAGGGAGTGTTATTTGGGCTTTATGACCTTCATATTCAATGCCTCTTCGTATGCTATCATATTCCTTATCAGTTCAACTTCAGATTCAGAATTGGATTCATCCTCACTACCACCAACTTTGTTATTTTCAGATTCAAAGTCATCCATAGAAACCTCCCTTTGCCTTCCATGCCTTCTAGGTTTAGGTCGGGCTCTTTGCAGATTTGCAATCCTTTCATCTTGTCTATCCATTCTATCCCTTATCTCTCCATAAACCACATTCATCCGTTGAAAATGTTGCTGCATTGCCCTAAGGGTGTCTTCAATATTCATTGGATTTCCACGACCACCGGATGTCCCATCTGCATTAGACATTGTGACTTCAAGGGAAATTAATTATGTTAGTGAAGTAAAGTTCCTCACAAATTTCCTCACGTGTTTCCCTCAAGAATGACACTCAACACTCGTGTTTCACTCAAACTTGGCTTTTAAATTAAGGTATGTCACTCTTGCCTTTTTCCACTCTGAAATCCCTCTTGAGGCTCTTTAAAGAACTAAGCAATTTAAACAAAGCAATCACAATATGTAGAATCAGCCAACACTTGGGAACTTTGAGAAATTAAGAGTATTGAATATGGACTTCCAAGAAAATCAGAAATTCAATTGACACAAGTATTGCAAAAGCCAAAACAGAATTTGGATATGAAGATGATTTGCTCAAAACACTTCCAGCACTGTAATTTTTTTGTTTTTTTTCTGTTCCTTTTTTTTTTTCCTTTTTTTTTTTCTTTCTCTTGTCTTTCCCTTTTTTTTT
This sequence comes from Neltuma alba, assembly GCF_004799145.2. Lineage (NCBI taxonomy): Eukaryota > Viridiplantae > Streptophyta > Magnoliopsida > Fabales > Fabaceae > Neltuma > Neltuma alba. The sequence continues at coordinate 62,265 of NW_021636452.1, read as the reverse complement.
TTGTTTTTTTGTTTTCACTGAATAATGCAAAGAGAATCACGAAAATACCATAAACAAAACAGAACAAGCAATCTGAACCCAGAAATTCCAGAAAATGCGTCTTTTTCAAATGGGTATAACATGCCCTAAAAAGGTCAGATTTAGATGAAACTAAAACGAGACGAAAGAAGGGATTCCGAACTATGAAAATTATCTATTAAACATTACAAAACTCAACGAGAAAGTGAATGAACAGGGACGACAATTTCAGTGACGAACAGAAACGCAGAAGACGAACAGACACAAGAAAAGGCACCAAATGAAGGACGAAAATGAAGGTAAACTAACAGAAAAATATGACCTGAGTTTAGATCCAAGGCTCTGATACCAAGATGGTGAGAACCCACAAGGGAAAAATCCCACGAACCCACAACCGATCTGAATATACGCACCCCAAGAACGTAAACAAAGGTCTGGTGATCCACTTGAACCCTTGAACACGGGAGAACAAGGACCCGAAGTGTTGAAAGACGCCACAAGGTTGATCAAGCCTTGATAAGTCTATTAGTTCAATGAAGAACCCTAGAGAGAACCCCTCTCAAGTCAAAAATTGCAAAATGCAAGTTTTTCATTCAAATTCCAATGTGCCTCCAAAATGAGGGTTACAATATCTTATAGAGGATACATTTAGAAATCTGACCTAAAAAGCATTAAATGCAATCTTGAAAATCAAAATATAAAATACTAACTTAAATAAAATCATAAGGACTTGATTTAGGTAACTTGGAAACTCAAAATTCAAATATGCCAACTAATTATGAATTTTCGCTCAAATGCATTTAATGAAATATAATCAGCATATCATGCCCAAAATATGATTAATTAGGCCCAAATGAGTCTTCTCATGTGTTATACTTGATCCAAGCTCCTTAGATTGAAGTCTCCAAGCCCAAGATATGATCAGCAGCCTTCTTTTTCAGCCCAAATGACATTAGAGACGTCCTCAACATTTTCATCCAGATTTGATGCTCCAACAAATGCCATTTGCTTTGTCAAGGTGTCTTGCACTAGCCTGCTCAAAGCTTCCTTAATTCTTTTAGCCCTTGCTCTTGTGATTGGTCCAGCTGGAATTTCCAATGGATCATTGGAAGTTGAGGAGTTAGCTTGCTGTATCACATCAAATTACAAAAAGCGTAGCCTTACATAGGCAGCAAAAGAACAATCTAGAATCAAAAAACCCTAGGTCATAAATGCCATAAATGTGCCTTAATGATGATTGACTATCTTGGTTGGCACCAATTAAGGCTAAAGGAAATAGGAAATTACCTTTTCTTGAAGAAAAAGGCTGCTACCTAAAAATAGGAAACTAACCTAAAATAGTCTTATGCAATCTTTGACCAAAAGGCCTTATTTAATGCAAATAAAAATGGAAACTTAAAAAAACGAAATTAAACCATAACTAATACATAAAGACGCCTTCTTGAATATTCTTGGACCTTCCAAATGGATCTTCATAATTACTATTCACGTCCATAAGCATGCATGGGCCTTTTAGGCATCCATTTGGGCTTGAATATATTTGAATCACGTTCTGAAACTCCCATGGTCCATAACAAAATGCATTTGGGCCCCAATTTAAAAGATTATAGCTCTAATGGATTCCTCCAAGCACATATAATTGTGTTGGGCCTTTAATAACATGAGAATTGGCTTCAAATGCTCCTTTTGGGCTCTTAGAACACGTGCTCTTGTCTTGCTCAAGGTCCAAGTATTTATACTCCAACGACTCACATGCCATGGTGGCTTTCGGGGTGGCCTTCCATATGTCACATCAAGCTCCGCACGTGTCCATGTCATCATCTAAGAAATGATCCATGTCCTCCTCCATGTAAGCATTCTTGAGTTATAAATTTCTTGAATACTCTGGAGGGCTTGTTGGGCCTCTAATTGGATGAGTGCTACTTGGGCTTCATGACCTCCATATTGTATGCCATCATAGATGCTTGCTATTATGTGGGTGAACTATGATGATTGTGATATGGCTGCTCCTTACATTTTATTTTCTTGGCTTTTGCATGTTAGAGATTTCCTAATTATAAGAGGATTAGTTCTCCAATGGTAGCTATTATTGATATGGATAATGATTATGCATGCTTGATGTTATAGTTGGTTAATCTTGCTATTAGGATTTCTTTGAAATCTCATTCCTTCCAACTGTAATCTGACCTTTTAGGGGCCGAGTCATCCAAGAGGAAACTACAAATTCAAGGGTAAATGGGGTGATGAACTATGGAAACAATTCTCTTTTGGTTATGTATAAATATGGTTGTTTAGATGCTGTAACCGTAAGTAGACCATTGACTTGGAGCTGCATTCTGACTGTGTTACCAAACAAATTTAATCACAAAATTTAGAATGTTAATAGTTCATGTCCTGAGCTTCAAATCAATAGGTATCACATTAAAATTGGACATCAGTACTATTTATAGTGATTTTTCAAAATTAAGTATTGAAATCTGGAAAAAGGGTTTTTACCAAAGCAACAATGGTAACATTCCAAAATTTCTAGCACTAATTTAAAAGGTTTTGGTTCACAAGATTATTTTTTCTTCAAAGAGAATTCAATGAGCTTTCTATAGAACTTGGAAGGACTCTATTTTGATTTTTTTTGTTAGAATAAGTTATGAATTTTCAAAGTTGAACAGAAATACTGGATTTTTACTAAATGAACAGTAGTTTTACAAAAATCAGCATCCAAAATGAATATTTTTGAGTTTAAGGCCATCCAATGTGGACAAAGATAGTTCTAATTGGACTCTAAGGTATCCTAAACATAAGGTGTCATATCAAGTACCTGTAGGACCAGAAAGAACTGAACATAGGACAGAGAAGGTGGACGGAGCTACTCAAGGATTATGACTACCAAATAAAGTACCATTTAAGGAAGGCTAATATAGTAGCCAACACATTATGTTGGAAGGTGGTGCCGGTAGCATCGTTAATGATAACAGAGCAAAAGTTCGTCAGAGGCATCAGCGATTGGAATCCCATTTGTTAGATGCAATTGATGACAGAAAAAGTTAAGGTGGTAAAGGTAGAGGCATAATTGATGAAGAAAATAGAAGAAGCTCAGAGGAAAGATCAGTCAGCAGACATCTTCAGAGCTAAAGTATTAAGGAATGAAACTCTAGATTTTGAGATCTCTCCAAAAGGAATACTTAAAAAGAGAGAGTATATATTCCTTCTATGACTGATATTAAGGAACAAATTCTAGAAGAGGCACATAAAAGCAAGTATACTATGCATCCAGGCATGGAAAAAATGTAGCAAGACATTAGAAAGTTATTTCAGTAGCCTGATATAAAAAGAGACATCATAGAGTATGTGTTTAGGTGCCTCACTTGTTAGAAAATCAAGACGAAACATCAAAAACCGTCAGGAACTCTATAACCTTTGATTATCCCTAAATGGAAATGGGATAGTATCTCTATAGATTTCATCATGGGATTACCTTGCACATTATCAGAATATGATGCGATCTAGGTGATAGTTGATCGATTAACAAAATCAGCTCATTTTCTAGCAATAAGAAAAAAATACCAACCAGAAAAACTTGCAAGGTTGTATATTAAGGAGATTGTGAGATTACATGGGATACTCTCAATTTCTCTTTAGATTTTGGAAAGCAATACATAGGTGGTGGGCCTATCATCCACAAATGTATGGGCAAACAGAGCGTACAATACAAATACTAGAAGATATGCTGAGAATGTGTGTATTGGACTTCAAAAGAAATTGGGATGAGTACCTGCCGTTAGCTAAATTTGCATATAACAATGGCTACCGTTCCAATATACAAATGGCTATGTATGAAGCATTGAATGGCCATAACTGCAGATCCCTACTATGCTAGATAGAATTAGGGGAGAGAAAGATTTATGGACCAAACATGGTAGAACAAATGACACAACAAATAAAGATGATTAGACAGAGGCTACTTACAACCCAAAGCAGTGCATAGGAGTTACGTTGATGTCCAGTAGAAGCCTCTAGAACTTGAGGTTGGAGATTGTGTATTCTTAAAAGTATTTCCAACAACAAGAGTAAGGTCATTGAAGGCAAGGAAGTTGACACCTAAGTTCATCAAACCCTTCCAAATTCTCTTAAAGATAAGACTGACAGCTTATAAATTTGCCCTACTCCTTATCCTCAGTCAAATACATGACTTCTTCCATTTTCTCAACTGAAGAAGTACTAGCTAGATCCCTCTCATATTTTGAAATATGAGGATATCGCATTGCAAGACAACTTGACGTTCGAAGTAAAGCTGTTAAAGATCGTAGATCGACAGATCAATCAGCTGCGAAATAAGACCATTCTAATGGTCAAGGTGATCTGGAAAGGCTTAACACAAGAAGAAGCAATGTGGGAGAAGGAAGACGACATAAAGAGTAGTTACCCAGAGCTCTTCAAATAAGGTACGTTTTAAATTTTGAGGATAAAATTTATTTAGGGGGGAGGAAATGTCACATCCTATAAAATTTAACCCTGACAATAGGAACAAAAAATTAAGTCAAGGGCCAATAAGCAAAGTAGACTGGCTGATAAAGCCAGGCAAGGCATAAAATCCAACTTGGGTCCAGACTGATATTTTTTAAATTATCGGTCTAGAAATGACAAAATGGGAAAATTTGAGAAAAATTCTAGAAAATTTCCAAAAAAAAAAATGATAAAAAGGTAAATTAAAGGTTTAGAACCTTATTTGAGGGCCAGGAGGTGGAAATAGCACGAAAACAACTTAGTACAAAATTTCATGAAAACAGAGGTTTTTTTGAAAAAATAGTGGGAATTGAGTAGAAATAATTATTTTAAATATGTAGAGGCCTCAATAATTCAAAAAAAATTATTTAAGGATTTATTTGAGTTTATAAAATTATTTTTAGTCCCTGAAAGCACAGGAATTAATTTTAGAATATTTATTACCAAAATCTTATCGATAAAGTTTGAAGAAAATTCAAAACAAATAGTTAGAGGATGAGAGAAATTAAAAAAATTTCAAGGGACTTTCCTATATTAAAAGAGGATTTTTTTGATGAAGAGAAATAAATTTTTGGATGCCCAAAACTATTTTAAAATTAGTAATCGAAATAGTGAATTTTGGTTAGAAATTAATAATTGTGATTGGGCCACACTTGTTCTTCATTTCTAAATAGTTTTTGGGTTCATGTTGGGCGAAGAAAGCCCAAAATTTTCTTGTAGCCATGGCCTATTATGTAGACAGAACTTAAGCCCAATTTAAGTCCAAAATCCAAAAGAAAAATCAGGAAGAAGGGACACTTGGCATGAGCTAAAATTTAAAGGTTAAGAAGAGGGACACATGGCCTCTTATGTGGCAAAAAATAAGGCTATTTGGAGGAGGTTAAGGTCAGATTTTGAGCTCTACAAATACCCTCTTAATTTGCATATTTCAGTTAAAAATAGTAAAAAGAGGGGAAATTCTGTCCAATTAAAATCTCACCCTTAACACCTAAAACCTTCCAAATCAAAGGAAAATCATTAAGCTTCAAGCAAGGATCCATTAAGGTATGTCTAAGCTTGATTTTGGTTAGATTTAAGGGTTATTTTGGTTGAAATTTCATGGCAAATCCTAAGTCCACATGCTGCTAATTTTTGGTCAAGTTGAGAATGGATTAGGGAAGGATAGAAACCATGAATATAAGCTTAAAATGGTATGTTTAATTGATGTTTGGATCGAATTTTGAAAGAAAACCAAAGTTAGGGTTTTGAGCAGCCTATTTGGCCACTAAGGAATTTTGATGTTAGAGATTGTTTCAATGTGATTTGACAATTCTAATGAGTTTAAAAGGTGTTTTTATGTAGGAAAACACCAAAAAAAAGTGCTTAAAATCGTTGGAATCAAAATTAAAAATTTTGGACCCTAAACCTACCCTATTCAGCCAAATCAGTTTGAAGGAAAAGAAGTGTGATTTCATTGAATCTAATTTGGTATTTAGATTTTACATGAAAAATTATGTAGGAATGACCCAAGAGATTGATTTAAACAAAGAGAAAACAATTCTGTGTTATTTGACTTATATTGCCATAATGTGATTAAGCAATTTATGTCATTATGTGCAGAATTTTATGTCAAATATGCCTTGGCAAAATGTATTGTAAAATGGTTTAATGGCTTGACTGGTTCTTCTCTTTCCATGGCAAATGGTATGCACATGAAATGTTGCATAACAATGTTAGCTTCATGATAACATAGCACATTTTACATAGCATGATTAGTATAAAAATTATGATTCATTGCTACAGAGATTTCTATGAAATCTCATTCCTTTATATTCAAAATTCACCAAATAGGGGTTAGACCATACAAGAATAAAGGAAAGGAGATCATCTTGGGAGATAAGTAATTTTAATTCCTCTTTATGAACACTTTGTAATTTTGTATGAATTATTATCAATTATTGTGAATTATGTTGGATATTTGTAATATTGACCAAAGTGACATGCATGTGAATAATGGACAAAGGAATCATCTAAAAATATGAGATTATGGTATGTGTATGGAATGGTCATATGAGATTAGAATAGGAGAATAACTAAGAAAATGCAAGAAAAAGGGATAAAATAACCCTAAAAATATCACAATTTGGCACCAACAAAATTCTGTACAATTGGTTGAGTTTTGAGCTGAAACTTGGTATTTCACCAAATTTGGAGTTTTGTGCAAAAAATTATGCCTACCCAAAATTAGGCATAAATTCTAGAAAATTAAAAAATGACCATATGAATAGTATCATTTTGCATTTAATCTGGGATTAATTGGTGAAGTCTGGATACGAGTGAATATTTCTCTCTAAAGATCATATTAAGATCTTCAAATAAAACTTGAAACCACCTCATTTTAATTTCTTAGAATTAGTTATGAATTTTCAAAGTTTGGCCTTCATTACAGTTATAATGAATAGTAACTTAAATTTAAGAAATTTTAAAGTTTGAATTTTTAGTGAGAACCCACAAGAAAAAAGTCCCACGAACCCACAGCCGATCTGAATATACGCACCCCGAGAACGTAAACAAAGGTCTGGTGATCCACTTGAACCCTTGAACACGGGAGAACAAGGACCCGAAGTGTTGAAAGACGCCACAATGTTGATCAAGCCTTGATAAGTCTATTAGTTCAATGAAGAACCCTAGAGAGAACCCCTCTCAAGTCAGAAATTACAAAATGCAAGTTTTTCATTCAAATTCCAAATTGCCTCCCAAAATGAGGGTTACAATATCTTATAGAGGATACATTCAAGATCTGACCTAAAAAGCATTAAATGTAATCTAGAAAATCAAAATATAATAAATTCATAAGGACTTGATTTAGGTAACTTGGAAATTCAAAAGTCAAATCTACCAACTAATTATGAATTTTCGCTCAAATGCATTTAATGAAATATAATCAGCATATCAAGCCCAAAATATGATTAATTAGGCCCAAATGAGTCTTCTCATGTGTTGTACTTGATCCAAGCTCCTTAAATTGAAGTCTCCAAGCCCAAGATATGATCAGTAGCTCCATTTTCAGCCCAAATGACATTAGTGACGTCCTCAGCATTTTTATCCAGATTTGATACTCCAATAAATGCCATTTGCTTTGTCAAGGTGTCTTGCACTAGCCCACTCAAAGCTTCCTTAATTCTTTTAGCTCTTGCTCTTGTGATTGGTCCAGTTGGGATTTGCAATGGATCATTGGAAGTTGAGGAGTTAGCTTGCTGTATCGCATCAATTTTTCTAACTTAAAGCCATAAGAAATGATTCCAAATAGTTCTAATTGGAATAAAATGTGGTATAACAGTAAGTTGTGACAATAAGAGCACATGTTAATGGTGATATTAATCAAAGATGGTAACAGAGGAAAAGAAGATAAAGGCATGGAAATGAGAAAGATTAGGAAATAGCTATGTCCTGTCACCATTGGTGTACATGCATGCTTCTGTCATTCATGTTACACCTCACTTCTAGAACAACTTAGAGTTCAATTAGAATCATTTTAGACCACATTGAATGGTCTTGGGCTCAAAAATCTCATTTAGGATGTTGAGGACGCTACTTTTCGGATTTTTATTGTTCATTTGATAAAAATCCAGTTTTATAGTCCAAATTTGAAAAATCATAACTTAATCTAGAAAACTCAAAATGGAGTGGTTCAAAATTTTGTGAAAAGCTCTTTGAATTCTCTTTCAATGAAAAATAATATTAGAATTTAATTCCTTATGATAAAGTACCAGATTTTTGTGAAAGTCAACTCTATCATTTTGGTAAAAACCCTTTTTCCAGATTCTGGACCTTAATTTTGAAAAATCACCAAAAATCATATAGTTGGCTATTTTTAATGTTCTTCCTATCAAAATGAAGCCCATGATGTGAACTATAAGCATACCAAATTTCATGAAGAAATTCATCTAGGAACTTAATAAAACGTAGCTCCAACTTAGCATCCTGCATAGGGTCATAGCACCAAACATACATACTTATACATAACCAAAACATAATTGTTTCCTCATGGTTCATCACCATTTTATCCTTGGATTTGTAGCCTCTTTTTGATGAGTCAGCCCCTAAAATGTTAGGTTACATATGGGGGATGAGATTTCAATGAAATCCCAGTAGCAAGATCAATCAACCAAAACATCAACTTACATCATTATAAAGCATTTCAACATTAGCTATCATAGGAGAACTAATCTTCTTATAAATAGGAAACCTCAATATGCAAGGCCATGACAACAAATGCAAGGAGCAACCATATCACAATCATCATAGTTCAACCATACAATAGCAAGCATTCATGCCATAAATAACAATGCAAAGTTAACATTAGTAGCTAATTAGATCCCACTACCTTAATCCAATGTTCCTTGATTCTCTGACCTTCTTCGTCTTCTCACAATTAACAAACCCTAATCATGATAAATCACAAAAAAAGCAGCAAGATTACTAACAATTTCATATAAAAATGAACAACATAGCTCAAGTAACTCCTAAACCCCTTAAAGCTTCCATCTTTGTTCTTTGAAGTTTTAGAGTTTGTTTCCTTAACCCTAAAAATTCTCTCTTGACCCATTCCTACATGATTTTTCATGTAGATTCCAAATATCTACTTGGATTTAAGAAAAGAAACTTTCTCCCTTAAGAACCAAGGGTGGCCGAATAGGGTCTAGGTTTTTCCAAAAATTTTAACTTTGATTTTAATGCTTCCAACATTTGTTCTTTAGGTTTATCCTACACTATTTTCCATTTTGAACACAATAGAAGTATCAAAACTTTGAAAATCTCATCCTAGGTTACAGCTTTCATCTTGGCCGAACCACACCCTCTTAAAGTTCAACCATGAAATCTTTTCAAAACAACACCAAACCACTTGAAATCATCTTAAATCATAGTGTTCTAGCTATATTTAACTTCAAAACTTTTCTCCCCTAACATTAACCAATTTGGCCAGCACGAACAAGAGGAAAAAGAAGGGTTTTCAACCATCAATCTCAAGGAAAACAAGCAAGCTATAACATAGAACCACTTACTAACCTTAGATCTTAACTTGGTGGATCAAAATAGTTTGTCTTTCTCTTGATCACTCTTCAAGAACTCCAACTTGCTCTTCTTTTCTTCTTTGGCCGAATGAGGGAGTCTTGAAAGGGGGAGGATGAACTTCATTTAATGCCAACACAAATATCTCAACCACCACCATTTAATGAGATGCCATGTGTCACTTGCCTAATTAATCTTGCAACCCCTCTCTTAATTAAATAGACTCAAACATAATTAATTTTCAAAAGTGAAGATCCTCTCTAATCAAGGCTTGACACTTGGCAACTTTAAATCCTCTCCATTAGTGGCTTGACAAGTGGCAACTTGTGAGCCAAGTAAAGTGCAATATTAGAAGTTTTCACTTTATTGGTATACTTTTACTCCGGGTTTAATTTCTTTTCTATAATTACAGTACTCTGGTCTCTGTAATTATTTTCTGTCAAATCCATAAATTATTCTTCTCATTTTTCTCTTTCCAAGATGCACTCTTTGTCTCAAAATCAATTTCTTAATAATTAAATAAAAAGGAAAACTAATTTCCTCCTATTTAGTGATTTTTTCACTTTTCTAAATAAGTAGGAAAAATCCTGGATAATTGAGGGTCTCTTTTTAATTTTATAATCTCCTATAATTTCTTGGGGCATTATAAAAATTTTCTTGGGATTTTATTTTTCTTCCAAATATTTATTTGGTATTTTCCAAATAAAAGACCAAGCTAAATCAACCTTAAATTCCTTTGTAATTTCTGTAAGGGCAATTTGGTTATAAAACCAATTATATAACCTCATATTTTTCCATAACTATTCTTGACCAATTTTCCTTAATTAGTCAAAATTTTCATAATTGACTTGAAAAATCATAATAATTATTTTCTACCATAAATCTTCTATTTTTCCTTATTCTTTTTGGCTCTTAAATGTGACTATTCACATTTGACTTTGTTTTTAGGGAAGTGAATACTCATGCTCCTATTTTGTAATTTCAAATAACAATTATTAACTTAAAAATAACAAGTTCACTATGTGCATTTAATAGGTTTATAATTAAAAATAACATGTCAAATTATTTGAAATAACAAGTATTGACCTGAAAATAACAGGTTCAGTATATGATTAACAAGTTAAGCTTGTTTGAAATAACAAGTTATCACATGCCGGAGAGAACTGTGCAAAGAACTCTGCCTTAACATCACACAAAACATTTTCAGAATTATATCACCAAAGTTATTATTCACAACTTTCTTTTCAAAAAAAAGAAGTCTTTCTAATTTTATCATGTCATATCCAATTTATGCTCCTCAAATTTATCTCATCACAAAAAAAAGTTCTCTTATTTTAGAAATACTCTACTGGCTATTGTTTCAACTAGTATTTCACACTAAAGAGTGCCAACCTTCCATCCTTACATAAGCCCCCCCCAAAAAAAACCTTCTCCTTCCCAACAACTCCCTAAGAAAGGCTGGATGATTCTTATCTGTACCATCCCTACTTTTACCCCTTAGAGTATGAATTCATAAGCATTATGGTTCAACCGAATCACCAAACAAGCCCGTGGATTGAAAATTAACACATAATTATGTGGATTAATATTCATTGTTTAAATTTCAAATTATAGGTCCAACTTCAAAAAATCATAACTAATTCTAAAAAAATCGCATTAAGGTGCTCTAAAATTCTACTCAAAGCTATTTCGATTCTATATAGGGAAAAAATATCAAATGGGACTTATCCCTTGCCAATTCATATAGTTTATTCCTTAAACGTTACTATTCATTTAGTAAATTTTGAAACTTTTAGATTCTGTACCTCAATTTTGGAAATTCGTAACTCGTGTACACATCCAATTGAGGTGATCTTCCTCTTATTTTAAAGCTGGGGATGTGTACTATAAGTCTGCCAAATTTTGTGACTTGATTCATTCATTTGGTAGGTCAAATTGAAATCCGAAACTAACTGCTCTAGAACCTACGTTTCCTCTTTACCTTTTCTTACTTTGATTCTTTCTATTAATTTGGTATACATGGCTTTACTTTTCCCATCATTCTCATACATTTCCATTCATGCCATCAATATTACAATTAAACACATTGCATTGTTGGCATTTATAAGCATAAATTACAAAATAGGAGAATTATACATTGAACATTAACTTCATTCATTAACGTTAATAATTCACCACCTTTTTCTCCTTCCTTCTCATGCCATTGTTACCCATCATTGATTGATTTAAATGGTTGGTTAGGGAGGGGTGAGATTTGAAAGAATCTCAGTAGCAAACATTACCACATACATGCACAAGATGGATGCTAATGTATGGTATGTAATTTTTCCATAAACTTAGGTTAACTAGTGACATGCCATCATGCTTTATGCTTCGTATAAAAATACATGGCCATGGAAACATATTAAGGGCAACATTTCCAGCAACAATCATTATGTCACAATATCATAAAGTGAACAAATACAAACCAACACATAAGCATACCACATCAAGCACATAAAGGGTAAGTTCACTACCTTATACTTCAAGCTTTCTTTTTGCTTTTCCTTTGACTCCCTCGACTTTCCAACCATAAGGGCTTTCGTTCAATATCACCAAACAACTTTTTAGATGTTCCAAGTACCTAAACATAGTCATAATGATCACACAATCCATTAGGACTAAGAGATTACATAAAGTTCAAGACTAGCTTTCTTGAACTTAACCTCTTTCTCTTAATTTTTGGATTAATGTTCTAACTTTGTAAAAATTATTCTCTTAGGCCAATCCTACACAATTTTACCCAAGGAATCCAAATATGAGCTTAGATTAATAAAAATCTAATTCTAATGCTTCCAATGCTTGTTCTTTAGGTTTAGCCTACACCATTTTTCATTTTAAACCAATTGGAAGCCTTAGAATCATCAAAATCACATCCTAGGGTGCATAACTAGACCTGGCCAAACACTACACCCACAACCATATCATACAATTTTTCCAATTTCAACATAGATCCACTTGAAACAACCTGTAATCAATGTGTTCTAACTAAGTTTAACATCAAAAGCATCCTTCCTTACTTCTTATAAATTTTGGCAAGCACCTCCCCTTAGGGGATTCGACATTTTTTAGCCATCAAACTCAAAAATACAAAGTAGAACATAAAACTAACCTTGTATCCTGAATTTATAGTTTTACTCCTACTTGAGCTCAAACTCATAAAACTATCTCTTTGAGGCTTTTAACTTAACATTTGGCCTGCCTCTCTAGTCTCTTTTCTCTTTCTGGGCCTTTGAGGCTTTACTAGAGCCTCTGTCTTTGATTACACTTTAGCCCCTGAAAACTTTTACTTTACAGTTTAGTCCCTGAAACTACTTTGACCTCTCTTTTCATCTTTGGGACCTCTGCTAAAAAGGGTCTAGTAGCCTATCCAATTTAGGCTATTTCTGTTACTTCTAGGCCCTAAATTCAGGATGTTACGATTCTCCTCCTCTTAAAAGAATTTCGTCCTTGAAATTCCGAGTCAAACCTCTATTCTTACCCTTAATAAGAGGTTGACTGAGGAGAATAGTCCCACTTATACTTAACTTTAGCCTCTTCAACTTTTCATTATACCTCATTGCCAGGTTTCAAATCCTGAAATTCATTTCTGCATAACTTGTTGTTCTATACTTTAGGCTTATTCTTTCATAATAAAGCCAAGACAATGTACTTGTCCTCATGGTATTCTACTATACCATGGCATTTCGAGTTTTTTTTAATACTGCCTTTATCTGTTCTTTTTGGTATATCCTACCATTCCTCTTTACTTTAAGGGCATGTCTCCTTTCTTTTCCCTTCTCATTTCAAATTTAGCTTGCTTGAATACGTACGTACCATTCAAGACTTATGGCCCATAGTTCTCTTAATTCTTACTTTTCTCACTTTCCTTCATTGATTAGAACGGAATTGAACTCAATCCAATCAACAATAAAGGTGTCTGGAAACAGTTCAAGGGTACTCTCTCTGTATTGGTCTACTACTGAAGGAGATTTCTGTATCTTAAACTAATCCCTGGTCATTGTCTTCCCAAAGAGGTACTGTACTCTTACTTTTACAACTCAGCCACTTTCTCTTACGCTTGGTCTACCATGACCTCGGGAGCTACTACGCTCTACTGTAAGCCTCTTTAGGATCCATCGTGACCCTGGAATTTCCCTCGACTCGAGCCATGTTCCCATCCCCAGGAGACTTTAGATCATAGGATTGAGTAATAAAATAAGTCACCTCCACTTAGTTAGTAACTTGATTGATTATTCTCCAAGACTGAGCACAAATATCAATATTGTCTTCTTAGGCTTTACTCAATCCTTTCCGTTAATTCCTGGATGTCTTAGCCTTTCCATATTTCCTTAGCCCTTAGTTTTAAATTCCTTAGGCCACTTTCTCTTCCTTGTGCCTTTTAAATCCCTAGGCACTGACTCATCTCTATAGCCTATTAACTTGTCATTGTATCAATGCCAACCTATCTTGCCTTAGGACTCTGCAGTCCTTGCTATCTCTTAATAATTTGGATAGCATCGGGAGAGGACTTATATCATTATATTCTCATTATCCTTCACTATCCTATATTACCCTGTTAAGCTCGAGAAGCATCTGTTTGCATATCACACTTCTGTTTTCTTAACTAGTTTCACTCTCCTTAAGGTAAGGTCTATCCCCTGCCTTACCTCAGCTGCTTCTCTCTATCCTCATGTTAGGATTTATCCTCGTGGGAGAATACATTGCTCGTACCAGAACAATTGTCTGCCCAACATTTCTAATACCATTGATAGAGGATATATCACTATCAACTATCAACTCCATCTGGGCTTTTTCTCTGTAATCTCTGTATCACTATCAACCTCATAAAACCATCTCTTTGAAGTTTCTAACTTAACCTTTGACCTGTCTCTAGCTTCTTCTTTTTTCTTCTCTTTTTGGACCTTTGAGACTTTACTAGAGCCTCTATCTTTGATTATACTTTAACCGTTGAAAACTTTTACTTTGCAGTTTAGTCCCTGAAACTGCTTTGACTTCCTTTCTCATCTTTGGGACCTATTCAGGCTATTTCTAGTACTTCTAAGCTCAAAAGTTAGGATGTTACATTGTCCAAGAAGCGAGGAGGGAAGGCCTTCTTACGGTCACCCTCTCCACTAATATTCACAGGACTTCAATGCTGCTCTGACGACGAGCTCTTCAGTCCACAATGCCTCCGTATTGCTTTGAAATGGGGTTACGGACAATAGTCATCGAACAGGAGGTGCAAGACTGAGTTTGCATCGTATATGTCTCCATGCTTTCTTTCTTTCCTTTTTTTTTTTTTTAAGTAGTATTAATATTAGCTTTGTCAGACTTGTTTTGTTCTGTTTTTATCTCTTGTTTTTTTCCCTTCATTTTATCATTAATATTTTTGCCTTCATTTGAAAAGAAAAAAACAACACTTGAAAGGACTTAGTAGAACCTCAAGCATTGTCTTGTTAAAGCAAAGTCGACGAAAAGCATGACGATCTTCTACTATGTTATTTGTTCATTAGTCATCAAACCTTTTCCATTTATTTCATTTTGCTATCTATGTGGAAAAATATCATACACAAAAATATCTAATTTAGTCACACAAAAAAATTTTTGGACACAAGTATCTTCTTATTGGAGACCTGTTTGAGACACTATTAGACATTGCCACTAGAAATTCAAATATTAATTCATTACATTGTGAAGAACTTGCCTCTTCCACAGTATCCGTTGGTTAAAAAAAAATCATTTTAAACGTTAAAATAATAGAGAAATGGTCAAACGAGGGTCATATTCGGTCGTTGTTTTCAATTACATGCAAGAAGAGGGTCAATATTGGAAACTAGAAATAAAATTACACAAAGCAAACTAGAACCATCACATTTTGTATCCCCATCAAATTAGAGCATAAAAATACCAAAAAGTGAGTGCCGACAAATTTGGTTTAAACTTGATCATAAATGCTAAATTACATGAAACTTCCATGAATTTATAACTACATGTAAATAACCTCATTAACCTTTCAAAAACTTATTTGTGTTATACACATGCAACCCTTTCAAACTTTTGAGTTACACACAGATAAACCTCTTAAAATTTAACACATTTACAAATAAATCAAGAAGATAACAAATAATATAGAAATTATCGGCAGCAATATAAAAATTCATTGAACTTTTTTTTTAATGACGTTTCAAATGTTAAAGATTATTTACATACAGTTTAAATTTTTATATAATTTAGTCACTTATTAAAGTAATGATCAGAAGTGTGTCACGGCAATGTGGCCTATCGTTCGATATGTTTCCAATAAATATTGAATAAAAAAAAAACTAGAATTAAATATCTAAACAGGTGTTATGGATGTACTTTCAATCAATCTGTTTCAAACGATCAAGTGCATAAGATGAGATGATAAACAAAATAAAACCACCAAGAAATAAACAGCCATGATGAATTCACATGAATTAAAATATGACACTAAGATCTTTTACTCCCAAAAAAAAATGAATTAAAATATGACATTAAGATCAATCTGCTGAAAATAGAACATACTTTCGTTTGTGATCGACTCATTCTAATTCAATTGGGAAACATGTTATGTCATACGGAGAAGCTTTACTCAATTTCATAGACAAATTAAAACCTCACCCCTTAAATTCAGGCCTCAATACAGCTTTTCCTCTCACAATATATCTCATAATATGGCTAGGACAAGCAAACTGTACACTTCTAATAAAGAGAGGACGTGGAAAGAAAGGAACAAAATTTGATACTATAAGAGGAGGAACGAAGCCACATTTGAATCTATGAAGAGCTTAAATCAAAGAAAAAGTTAAAAAGAAACAAATAAGTGGAAGTGATAGGATCACTAACACAGCGAAAGAAAATCCAAATTTTCATCAAAATTTAGTGCCGTAGAAACCATTCGGCCCCACGACTGGAACAGGTCGAGTTGCCGGAAGGGAAGGTTGCAAAACTGGAATGTGGTTTTGTAATGCGAAGGGCTGCTGCCCAGTTGCTAGGACAGGCGAGGGAACACAAAGCGGCATCACTTGACCCCCTGTGCCTCCTGCTTCAAAAATAGAACAATTAGAACAAAAGCGGATTTTATCTTTTCCAATAAGGATGCAAAAGTTGTACAAATGCGTTATTTTCTACATGTCTTGTCAATGTCATGGCCTCTAAATCTGAAAATTTTCCACGAGACTTGCAGACAATTAGATGAACTGCTACTTTCATATGCACAATACAAAAATGGGCGGGAAAATATTGGAAAAAGCCCCCAAAAAATAGTGACCTGCAATGGCATAAAGACGCAATCTAACAGGGGTAAGTAGCACAAAATTTGGAATCTCTTCAGCTATGAGTACAAAAGGAACATCACTTGATTATCAACATAAGCCAGCTATCTCGAGTGTCCAAGAGTTTTAGCCATTTTGAATCTTCTGCTTAATTAGTAGTAATATTCCAGATGTTGAACTAGGTGAATAACCCATGTAACAAAGGTTCAAACACACCCCCTTCATCCTCCTACCAACACACTACAACCTAGAAGATACCCACAATTCCGAAAGAAATTATACTTATGTCCTTCTTGCGGGAGCAGAATATTTAGTTTCACTAATCGGCAGCGTGATTAAAGTGTTTTGTAATAGCTGTATGAACCAGCCTTAAATTTTAAACATTTTTTCAAGTGATATGGTGGTTGAGGGTCATTTAACAGAAAAGATGAAGTTAATGATAATGAAAACGGCAATAAAGATACTGCAGTTAGATATTATTTGATTTAAAAGATATATTTTCCTAATTGAACAAAACCATGACGTTTTTACCTTGTTGCTTTGGAAATTGAACATGATTCATATTTAACACAGTGCGTGGTGAGACGGGTGAGATAGCCGTACCACCATGAACCAGATCCTTCAATCACAAAAATAAAAGTAGCACAGGATGATTAAATAATACAATCAAACAATTCTGAAGGAAAATTAATGTTTTAAGAAACTAGATGCTGGCCCCATCTCCATACGGACGCTATTCCTGCCCTTGGCTTCCTAGAGATTTTATATGATATATTGAATTGAATTATTGACATATGGAATGATGGAAAATGATAAAACTCTATAAACGATTCATATTTGTGTTTTAGCAGGGGAAGCACTCATTATCGATAATATTCTAATCCTTTTTGTAATTTCTCAATGTTTCTTTTTTTGTCCTCTTGACTTAACCTTAGCTTTGTTAATTAAATTGATGAAAGTTCCAACTGAAAAGGGTTATAGTTATCCAGCCATTCTTTCTTACATGAGTAACAGGATGGACATAGACAAACTGCCCTGAACGCCCAACCACAACCTGCAAATAGAAAGGGGGTATCTTGTTGATGGCCAATTGTTCAACAAATGAATATAGATGGTCTTGAGCAAAGGAATAAGCAGGACAAGTTAAAGTTAGATGGCAGATAAATTTTCTACTTACAGCAGGAGAGCTTGGTTGCATATAAGTTGGTTCAGAAAAAACAGGATTATAATGTGCAGCATATCTCAGTGGTTGTGTCCGATGTGTCAGTTGTTCAAAAATCTGAAGACAAATAAGGATGAAAAATAGAAACAATAAGTAACATATGATTTCTAACCGTACCAGCACTTGTGACACTAGACATGAAAAATAAACGCCCTTGCAGGCACATTTTGATGCACATAAACATTAACCAAAAAAAAAAAACAAAACATACAGGCTGGGTGAATTGAGAGCCACTGCCAGCTGTCACATTACTATACTGAGCCACTTTAACAGGCAAAGAAGGCCGAGACAAAAGAGTATTGAATCCAACTTCTGATTGAATAGCACCAATAGGTACAACGGAAGAGGAATTTGGTAAGTAAGCCATGTTTGCAACTGCTGGTACAGTTGGCCCAGTAGGAGTAACTGAAGTAGGATTTACAAAGGATGGAGAGAAAACTTTGGCAGCTGGGTTCAGCTTGAATTCCTAAAAGAATTTCAGAAACGAAACATAGTTAGGAGTTCATTGACAAGCCGCAAACAATTGTCATATTATTTTTAACAAGAAACTCTGTTGTGCTACTTTGTCCACTAAAGCTACAATCTTCAAAAAGGTTACTTAATTGGCTAAAAGATGTTGAAGTATCAAAATGAAAACAAGAAGGCAATGGATCATTTATCCAAGTGTCTCCAGAAATAGCATAAGTGAGAAAGTAGGTGATATAATGTAATTTGATTGATGATCTATTGGTTGATATGACAAGGAAATGCACTTGATACCTTTTGCACACATAATTAGACCTCGCATCTCCAACCTGGGGAGCCTTTCAACCAGCAGATGAAGGCAGAAATCATATTGACTTACTTACCTTAGCATTCTTCATTGATTCTGTACTACTTGGTACAGATTTTGGTGACATATTACGCGACCCTGAGACATGATCCGCAACTTTAGTGGTATCAGTAGCAGCAGAGTTGGCTAAATTAGACTTCTCAAGACGCTGATCATTAGCTTTGACAGATTCTGGAGCACAGTATGATCCATTCCCAGAAGGTTTCAACGTCATGTATGCTTGTCCATGATCAGCAAACTCTATTTGTCCAGGACATGCATCCACTGCAACATAAATAGCAAGGAGTTAAATAAGCAAGAAAAACAGAACTAAGAAAGCATTACGCTCATGTTCATTCTAGGACAAAAAAATTAAAATAATACAAGATACCATGCACCAGGCCTTTAATTACAGTTGGTACTGGCGAAAAAAACCAAAAAAAAAAAAAAAAAGAACAAAAGAAAAGAAAAGAAAATAGAGACACTTGCGCACATATAATTTATTGTGGAGAAAATTACCTTGAACTGTGACTTAATGCAATTCAATGTCTATAGTTTTGACCTAATTAAAATTCAGACCTTGAACTTTACATCAATGCAACTTAGCCTCTATAGCTTTAACTGTTTAATTCATTGGTCCCTAATATTTAAGGAATAACCTTAGTCCTTATAGTTTTATGATAGAATTGCTTTTGATGCTCAGATATGAAAAAGGAAACTTCAGGAGATACATGAAAAATGAAAACCACTTTCTGCTAGTCAGAACTTTGACTTGGAGATTCCTACTATTTTTGGTAAAGAAATAGAGAAGTTGGGTACCTAGAGGAAAACCACTTTCTGCTAGGCAGAACTTTGACTTGCGGATTCCTACTATTTTGGATAGAGAAATAGAGTAGGGTACCTATAGCGTTGTTGTAGTCAAAGTCTAGGAAAGGGTTAAGTTGGGGACTATGAGAGTCACTTTTTGGAGGATGGGGGATCTTTGAGACGTGAGTGTAGGGAGGACTGGGAATTAATTGTATGTCTGTGTTGAGTGTAGTCAAAATAAAGTTGAGTGTAGTCAAAAGTCCAGAGCCATTGTGTTGTGTGTCTGTGTTGTTTGTCATTAATTTGAAATCATTATTTTGATTATATGGTCTGTCTTAAATCATCATATCCCTTGTAATCTGATTTAGCTATGCAGTATAGTGTTATCAGTCTCGAGTTATTGTCCACTCTTTATTGTCTATTTCAAGTTTTAGTCTTGTTATCAGCTCTGTTTAAGAGAGGGTTCTATCATTTTATTTTCTAAAAATTAGGGACTAACATTTCAAATGGTTACAACTATAGGATTGAGTTGCACCAAGTCAGTTTAGAGACTGACTTTTAACTTGATCAAAACTATAAGGACTAAATGACTTTTAACTTGGTCAAAACTATAAGGACTAAATGATTATGTTCCCCTTTATTATATTCATGTCCAGTGAT
Organism: Neltuma alba; assembly: GCF_004799145.2. Taxonomy (NCBI): domain Eukaryota; kingdom Viridiplantae; phylum Streptophyta; class Magnoliopsida; order Fabales; family Fabaceae; genus Neltuma; species Neltuma alba. The sequence goes on along the minus strand of NW_021636452.1, from coordinate 41,879 downwards.
AAAAATTGAGAGATAAATTGAGAAAGCACTGAACCAAATTTTTTCCTCAGAAGAATCTCTCTCCCAATGTCAGGCTAGAAAAATAGCATGACATAAAAATTCCACCAAGGAACCCAGCATATTGTATACCATTGTACAGTACAAAATATACAAATGAATTTGTACATACTAAACAAAATATCCATCATCAGGAATAGCTACATATATTTTTATTGATGTTGTCTCAGATAATTTTACATCCAGTATGAATAATAAATATTCAACTCACTTTCAGGGCACAAAGAATGGCCTTGAACCTTTTCTACCTGCAGAAAATAATGACATTATGTAGGCAAAAATACAATGCATCAATGCTGTGGAAACAAGATATCCAGCATTGAAGTGTCAACAAGGTTGATGTTGACATACAATTTTGCCTTCAGCAAACTCAAACTTCTCTCTGCAATCACCAGTGTGCCTTTTCACCATGTCATCTCCATCCTGTCTGTTAATAAAACCAGTTGACACACATCCATCCAGGTACAAAAAGAAATAATCTCATGGATTAGTTGTCACTAAATTTTTAATAACAATTGTACCCACCAAAGTCAAATATTCATCAAAGTTGAATCTTAAAATCCATAGATAACATGAGTTTTATAAAAAGCCTAATGAAATATCACTTATCTAAAGTACTCTTCTAGTCCTTAATGTAAAACCTACTTAATTAATTTAATTAGATTAAGAAAGTTAGGTAAGTTAGTTAGTTATAAGAAATATGATATGTTTTTCCTAAAACACCATAATCATCTTTCTTAATATCCTTCCTCTCTCTCCTATTTGATTATAACTCCGCCTATGTGGTATAGTAGGTCCCAAGCCCGAATAAAGGAAAACTCTGTCGAATTCTATGAAGATGGATCAACAAAGTAATTGTGTTATTGCTAGGTCGTTGCCTGGAAGTAACATACTGTCTAACTCGAGTACAGTGAGAAGTGAGTTAGAGCCACTACATTATTGCCCGAATATAGTGTTAAATGGACAAGGGCTGCCGCAATCTTTTGGACGAAGGTGGATAAAAAAGTTAGTTCATGAGAGCAAGACTACATTTGGCAATTAGAATATTGGGACTTGGAATGAGAAATCTATGGAGGTAGTAAGAGTTATGAAGAACAGAAGGATTAACATCTTATGCCTCTAAGAAAGTAAATGGGTTGGAGGAGTTTCTAAGGAATTTGGAGAGTTTAAACTTTGATACACAGGAAAAATGAGTACAAGAAATGTCATTGGTATTATCATTGATGGAGCATGAAAGAAGAATATGGTGGAGGATAAAAGGACTGAAGACAGAATAATATCTTTAAGATTAATTGTTGAAAAGGATATTATCGATATCATTGGCGCCTATGCACCTTAGGTAGTGACAGTAGCACATCTTAAAGATAAGTTTTGAGAAGATATGGTGATGCAACACACACACACACACTCAGATTTAATGCAAACAGAGGTAATTTAGATGAAGGGAAAAGAAAAGTAAAGAGATTATGGGAGAGAGAAATGTAGAACAAAGACGGGAGAAGGAGTAGAGAGGGAGGAACAGAATCAAGGGGGAGAGAATAGAAGTTGAGGGAGAATAGAATAAAATTTAGGGAGGAAGTGAGAGAATCTAGAGAGAGAGAGAGAGATTTAGTAAACTCAAATTTTCATTCCATCCAACGTCTTCTTCTACATATGCTTCCTACTCTTCTTATTCATAAATCAAGATTTCCTTCTTTGTGAAGTAATCTTGATGACAACTTGATAGAAATAAAATCAAATTTGGCTTCCTCCACTAGAATGAAACTTGATAACAACTTCTTAACAAGATATAGAAGCAAAATCAAACTTGGCTTCCTCCACTAGAAGGAAACTTGATGACAACTTCTTAATAATAAAATATAGAAGCAAAATCCAAGTTAATTTTCTGTTGAACGCGGACCCAAGTATACATATGTGAGAAAGAAAGCCCAAAACCAAATGTAGCCCATTTTATAAGGGTGTGCGCGTGAGTTGCATGACGAGGGTAATTGTGGTATTATCTGACAGACGGTTAGGATGGGGAATGCATATATGGCTCTGTTAGTTGTATGGGAGGGGGGCACGGAAATTATGAGTGGATTGTGAGGAGAGTGGTGTTCTCGAATACACTAGGCTACGGGGTTCCCTGGTATTTGTATCCTCTCCATTAGGATTTTCCCTGTGGATCAGTTCCTATTTTGTTGAATGATACAGTAAATCTGGAGCAATTTCCATCAAAGGTATCAGAGCATCGCGAGTCCTACACACGACGGGACAATCAAATGGAAGACGTCACCTCCCATATAACTTCGAACGAATAAAAGGCAGAGCAATTATGTGATGAGGTAGCAATCCTCAAGACGATGATGTCAGAGGTTTTGACCGAGTTACGTTCGAGCAAACGCCCAGACGGTCAGAGCAATCAGAGCAATCAACCGGATGATTCCATCGAACCAAGTGGTTTAGCTATCTCGAAAGATGGCGGTTCGGAGCAGAAAATCAAGGTCGTTGAGATTGACGATAAGGACAGTAACGATGAATCATTTCCTTCATCTTACAGAAAACTCGATATGCCTCTGTTTTCAGAGGATGAACCAATGGGCTAGATTTTCAAAATCGAACGATATTTCAAGGTACACAAAGTACAGGAATGTGACAAGTTGGACGCTGCAGTTTTGTGTTTTGAAGGACGGGCCCTGAACTGGTTCCAGTGGAAGGAGGCTCGATCACCGATGGCCAACTGGAAAGAACTAAAGCGGGACCTGATTCTCCGTTTCCATCCATCACATTATGGGAACACCTATGAGATGTTAATGGCCCTCTTTGATATGGTCTACTTGAGACTACAGCCTTATCGCCATAAATCATTGGCTCGGAAACCCAACGAGAAACTGAGTCCTCGATTCTTTGGTCCATATCCTATTGTCGAACGTGTGGGTTCTATGGCCTATCGCTTGCAACTGCCGGCCGAAGCACAGATACATCCTGTTTTTCACATCTTGCAGCTCAAGAAGTCCCTTGCGTCCTCAGTGGTTCCTCAGCCCATGCCGACATCTTTGACCAACGACCTGGAACTTCAGGTTTACCCAGTTGCTGTCCTGAAGCACCATCGTCTTACCGATGGTCAGATTGAGTTACTTATTCGGTGGGCCAACCTCTCGGACAGCGATAGTACTTGGGAATCATATGATGAAATCCAGCAACAGTTTCTCGATTTCCGCCTTGAGGACAAGGCTAACCTTCATGGGGGGGTATTGTTGAATGCGGACCCAAGTATACATATGTGAGAAAGAAAGCCCAAAACCAAATGTAGCCCATTTTATAAGGGTGTGTGCGTGAGTTGCATGACGAGCGTAATTGTGGTATTATCTGACAGACAGTTAGGATGGGGAATGCATATATGACTCCGTTAGTTGTATGGGAGGGGGGCACGGAAATTATGAGTGGATTGTGAGGAGAGTGGTGTTCTCGAATACACCAGGCTACGGGGTTCCCTGGTGGTTGTATCCTCTCCATTAGGATTTTCCCTGTGGATCAGTTCCTATTTTGCTGAATAATACAGTAAATCTGGAGCAATTTCCATCATTTTCTTTACTGGAAGGGAAGTTAATGACAACTTGGTAATACTTAACCATTGAGAAAAGCCAACTTACATAGAAATAATGAATTTGAAACTTTCTTCTAATATAGGTATTCTTATGTTCTATCATTTCTTCTCCGTTTGAAGGAACTCTCCTCCAAAGAGTAAGTTGATGATATAACTCCAATGGAACACAAAGCAGGAAATTCCTCCAAGTGGCATCTACTTCGGAAATCCTTACCAGCAAATAAGGCAGTGAAAAATGAGATATTGCAGAGAGTGAGCATTATGATTGTGTCAATTTGGAAAACCTTTCCAATGAACAAGGTAATTATAGAGGCTTTCATCAAATGGAAAAACAATATATGCTCTTCCATAACCACAACTTCTTTAGGACAATGACTAGCATGATTATCATGAATTTGAAGAATAGGAGTGTAATGTGCAAGAGAAATATGATGAATTTGGACACCCATCTTGTCAAGATTTCCAACATGATGAATATCTACAACTTGTGACTCAATGTCTTTGGCCATCAATCCAAAATCTTGAATCAATTCAGAACTTTTGCTTTCACATTTCATAGAAATTTCTTCCAATTTAGCCTCATTCTCTTCTTTTATTAATAACTTCTTTGTTAGCTTCATTGATAACATTTAGAAAGCCTTTCCAACAAGCAAGATATTCAAAGAGAGACTTGTTAGATGATGAGACAACCTTAGGTAATGCAACCTGTATTAAAAGGGATGCATGCTAAAGTTGACATTTGATGCTCAAAATGTGGGATGGTGACACTTTCATTGGTGTGATAGCAACAACCTGATCATTGCTTGGAGGATCTTTCTTGTGATTGAAAAAAAGATGAGAGTCATTATTGAAGTGTTCATGGAAGCCTATTGTGAGGAAGATGCTAGTAGCTACATTGAATTATAATGACTGGGCTCCTATCACTTCTAGATGCGAGAAAGGAGCTTCTACCTTTGTTGACTCCTTTGATGCCTTTTTGTCTATTGGATAATATCCTGTCACTGTACTGTCAATAGTCTTCACTAGTTGTCGATGGACATTCTTCGAGGCATCCCATCAATGATTCCATTCATCCTGTTCTTAATTCCATCTTTGTCGAATACAATCCATCATAGCCATGAATTGCTCTTTCCACGAGTCATCGTTGCTTTGCTCATCAACTTCTTCCTCATGTTGATAATAATTAGCATATCCATCATAGTGATGGGTGGCATACTCATGACAATGATCTACATATTCATTCCGAGGACAATTAGAATAATGATCTCCATTGTCATATTCATATCGGCCACAATTACCATACTCATATCAATGATATTGATTCTCCTTATGCTATGCTATTAACTGAGAAACTTGTCACACAATTGGTTCCAATAATGAACTAGGACATACTTCTCTTTTAACTTTGCCTTCATTTCTAACCGTTCAATGTTTCTTTCTACATTCTGCTAGTACTTTCTTGCAAACCCTACAAGCTTCATCTTTGTAAATCAAACTCTTTGAGCATCATTCATGTCATACCACTTAAAGTCGTCTTCCGTACTTGCTAACTAGTCTAGGAAGGCACTAGGATTTAGTCTTCAAATTCTAGGGTGTCCTTAGCCGACCTTTTAAAGTTTCCGTGACCATTCCTAAAGGTTGGTTCATATAACCTGTAACGATGCTCCATCAAGTCTTGATCATACCAAGTGTCACCCGCATCCTCAAACTAATTGTGATTAATAAACTTACAAGGAAGTAGTCTACTAGGCTCATAATCATTGATTCCAAGAGCATGACCACTCTTAGGTTGATCATGGATATATGATTGCTCATAATTACAACTTGACCTATTATATTCCTTGGTCTTTCTAAAACTCTTGTTGCTTTCTCTTTTCGACGCCTATTTATGATTTTCTCAAGCCTACCATCCATTGTCCCTTTACATGAGTCATAATATAGATTCAAGAGCAAAGGGTTTAAACTTTACCAAAAATGAAGCTTCTAGTTGATGATCCCCTAAGACAGACTAGAACAGAGAAAACCTTGCAAAACAACTCTAGAAACGCAAAAAATCAGGACTATAGATGTTTTTGCATGGCGGCATGTGGAAACAGAGTAGCGGAGCCTGTGGTAGGCCAGATTTTCCCTTGTGAACGTGGTAATGGTGGTGGTTTTTGGGGTTAGTGACTAGAAATAGGGGTTTCGGGTTGCGTACCATGAAACACAGTGTATGGAGTCTCTAGTAAGCGTGCTTTAGGGTTTTCCGGCAACAAAAGCAGCCTTGGAGCATTCTAAGCCTTGCAATAAAACCAAACTGATGCAAGACACCCACACACACTCAACTTTTATGCAAATAGAGGTGATTTAGGTGAAGGAAATAGAAAAGTAGAGAGATTACAAGGGAGGGAGATGTAGAACAAAGAAGGAAGAGGAAGAAATAGAGAGTGAGGAACAAAATCAAGGGGAAGAGAATAGAAATTGAGGGAGAATAGAACAAAATTTAGGGAGGGAAGGAGAATCTAAATTCATAAACTCAAATTTTCATTCCATCCAACGTCTTCTTCTACATATGCTTCCTACCCTTCTTATTCACAAATCAAGATTTCCTTCTTTATGAAGTAATCTTGATAACAACTTGCTATTAGAAGTAAAATCAAATTTGGCTTTCTCCACTAGAAAAAAACCTAATGAAAACTTCCTAGTAAGATATAGAAGCAAAATCAAACTTCCTCCACTAGAAGGAAACTTAATGACAACTTTCTAATAAAATATAAAAGCAAAATCCAAGTTGATTTCTTTTACTAGCCGGAAACTTAATGACAACTTGCTAAAACTTAACCACTAAGAAAAGCCAACTTGCATAGAAATAATAAGAATTAATTAATCCGCAAGTCCTTATAGTTTCAACGAATTTTGAATCAAGTCCCCATAGTTTTTTTACTTTTTATTAGGTCCTTATACTTTTACCTTTTTTTAATTAGGTCTTTGTATTTATTTTTCTTTTAATTAATTCCTTATAATTTCACTAAATTTTTAATCAAGTCCATGTAGTTTTAATTTTTATTTATTAATTAAATATAAGCTTAATTAAATAAATTAATACTGAAATATAAAATATTAATAATTAAATTAAATTAATAATTATGTAATAAAAAGGTAATAGAATTAATTAATTCAGGAAAATTTTTTAGAACAATTAATTTTTTTGCTGAAAAAATTAAAATCATTATAATAATTCAATATCTTTAGAATATTATTGTTTATAAACTAATATTAAATAATATATACTATTTTATGTTTATATAATAGTACTATTAGAATTTATAAAATAAAGAATAAAAATTCAGGGACTTAATTAAAAATAAGGTGAACTTATAAGGACTTGATAAAAAGAAAAATAAATATAAGGACCTAATTAAAAATAGGTGAAAGTATAAGGACCTGATAAAAAAAAACTATAAGAACCTAATTCAAAATTAGTTGAAACTATAAGGAGCTGTGGATTAATTATCTCAAATAATAAATTTAAAATTTTCTTCTAATATAGGTATTCTTATATTCTATCATATAGAGGGGTTGGTTCAAAGCATGCCACTTGAAGAAAAGATTTTTATTGATGGGGATTTTAATGGACATGTCTGCAAGAAGACAGGACAATTTATTGGGGCTTTGCTAGTTTTGGTTTTGAGGAGCTTAACAAAGGAGGACAATCTATTTTTGACTTTTCTCTTGCGTACAATCTCAAGATCACAGATTGATTTATTTCTGGTTAAAAAACCAAACAGAAGACCTTGTACTAATTGTAAAGTGATCACTGGGGATGGGTGACTGCCCAACAAAAGTATCATTAAGTGGTTAACCCCAGAGTTAGGTGGTGGCAGTTAAAATATTCTTTTGGGGAAATGGATCTAGGAGTTGCAAGGAAATACTAACATCATGTGAGAGGAGATGGCTAGGAGATGGCTAAAGCAATTTTGGAAGAATTCAAAGGTCGTGATCAAAGAGATGAGACTTGGCGGTGGGATAAGATTGTATAAAAAAAAGTCAAACAAAAAAGAAATTGTTTTAAGGTCATACATTTGTGCAATAATGCAGAAAACTAGAAAAAGTATTGTGTGGCTAAAAAAGAGATGAAGAGAGCAGTGAGTAAAACATGTTCTAAAGTGTATGAAGAGTTTTATAAGAGTTAGGAACAAAGGTGGGGAAAAGAAATATTTACAAGATTACAAGCAAAAAAGAGGCAAAAGAGATATTTGAACCAAGTGTGAGATGTATAAAGGACGAAGAAGGTAAAGTTCTAGTTACTGATGGAGATATTAACGATAGATGAGATACTCACTTTTACAAGTTGTTTAATCACAGAAGTAGAGCCGGGAAAACGGGCCGAGCCCGTTGGGCCGGTCCGTTTAGGCCCTGAAATTATGAGGGCCGGGCTTGATATTTTTCTTTTAAAATGAGAAATAAACCCTGGAGGGCCGAGGGCTTAAAAGGGCCGGCCCTCCAGGGCTGAAATTTTAAAAATACCCCAATTTACTAGGCCCGGCCCTTAAGCTACAGGGCCAGGGCCGACCTGCGGGCTTTTTACAACGACCCGCGGGCTCACATCAATCCGGGCCGGCCCTGATTCCCAGCTCTACACGGAAGTGAATGTGCGACTCAGAACTTGGAGGACTTGTTAATTAGCAAAGAGGATCGGAATTTGGCTTTTTACAACGACTCACCAAGTGCCCCAGATTGATGTGAGCCCTTCGGCAATTACCATCCATAGACTAAACGGTCAAAACTATCTACAATGAGCTGCCAGCAAAGGCAAATTCGGACATCTCAATGGAGCAATGAAGCAGCTATCGAGCACTGACCCTACTTACACCAAATAGGAAGCCGAGGATTTCATGATTCAATCCTAGCTAGTGAACTCGATGATACCCAAGATCAGTGTAAGTTTTTTGCTATTCCAATCAGCCAAAGACGTGTAGGATGCAACTTGAGACCTGTTTGCTTCAATCAAGAACCGGGCAACCATTCGAAATTGAGGAACGACTAGACAACCTTAGATAGGGCACCTTGAATGTGACTGAATATTGGACTAATCTAAATGTCATATGGCAACAGTAGGACCTCTATCATTCACACAAATGGTCCTGTCTTACAAATGCCAAACTATATAACAAGATCAAGGAAGAGCAAAGGATCTATAAGTTCCTCCTGGGGCTCCAAACCCTATATAAGCTAGGGGCCAGATCATGAGCCTTGAGGTTCTTCTATATTTGAGAGAGGTGTTCTTCACGATCAAACATGAGGAAAGCAGGAAGAAATTGCCAAATTCTCTTCCTTTAGTTCCAAGGGAAACAGAAAATAGCGCCATTTCAGCTGAAGGCGCTCAAGGCCCTAACACTAAAAATAGGAAGAATGGTTAATGGTGAGAACATTGCTAGAAATCAGGTCACACAAAAGATGTTTGTTGGAAACTCCATGGAAAACTAGCAAACATAAAAGGAAAGGGCAGACCAAATGCAAAAGTTCTTGCTGCAGATGTTACAACTAAGGAGGAGTTGAAGCTTACAAGAGAAGAGCTAGAGATACTCCAAGAAATTCTAGATAAGCACACTACTCCTGACCAACAAATATCTTCTGGTAACATTGCATACACAGGTAATGCAATTCTAGCACTTAAAACTAGTGTACATCATAAGAACATGTCGATAGTTAATTCAATAGCCACCGACCATATTACTGGGAATGTGAATTTGATTAGAATTCGAAATCATGTCTTTTTCCAATGTTTATTAAAGTGGCAAATGGTAAATACCTTAGAGTTCAGGGGATTGGTAAAGCATGCTTATTTGGAAATATCATTTTGAGAAAATGATAGAGTCAACACTTTTGCTCAGACCTATAAAAGGAAAGTCTAGGGACACTAGCGCTAGAGGGATGACAGTTAGGGTGGCTGTAGACGTTGATGTTTCGTTAGGTACTTTTTGTATTGTTCGCTGCTGCTTATATTAGGACCAGCTTTCTTTTGTGGGGGTACGAGGTTTTTCTTTTGATGCGGGTTATACCTGTTGGGACTGGTTCTCGCGGGAGGCCAGTAGGACCTTGCTCCGGCTTGGTTAGTTATTTGCATATTCAGTTATCTATTGTGAGGGAATAGGATTTTTGAACTGAATCACCGCTGGAACATTTGTAGCTCTGATTCAGATATTTTGATTTAATACCAAAAATCTCAACATTTCCCTTTTACTTGCTTGCGTATCTTTTATATTTCGATTTGTTACTGGTGTTCTCTGGGAAAAACCTATCAGAAAAGTGTTATATGCGCCATATTTAAAATGTAGTCTTGTGTCTGTTAGCAAGGCCACTCAATCTCATGAACAATACCATGTTGAATAAAAATTTATCTTTGATTCCTTATGAGTTTTGTCAATCATCAAAACATACCAAAGCACTTATCGGTCACACCCACATATGTATTCTCAACCTTTCTCATTGATACATAGTGACATTTGGGGGCCTGCCCGTATCCCTAACATCTCACATGCAAAATGGTTCGTTACACTAATTGACAATCACACACGAGTTACCTGGGTCTCTCTCTTGAAAGATAAATCTGATTTAACCAACAACTTTATTAACTTTCACAAAATGATCCAAAATCAATTCAATGCCTCAATCAAAGTCCTTCGCAGTAACAATGGAACAGAACACGAGTTCTACACCCCAGACCTACCTAAAAGAGCACGGTATCATCCATCAAACCAGTTGTGTCAACACATCTCAACAAAATGGAACAGCTGAAAGGAAAAACAGACACCTTCTCGAAATAACCCAAACCATTATGCTTACACACAATGTCCCTAAAACCTACTAGGGAGAAGCAATTCTTACAGCAGCTTACCCATTAAATCGACTGCCATCCAAAACCCTTGACTACCAAACTCCTATTTAGCTTCTATCTAAAGCCTACCCTATAAACCACATGTTAATCTGAAATGCCAACAGGGAAGTTAAGAATGCTCCACAGTATTGCAATATATAACAATCCATCAACTTCAGTTAACTTGATGCATGTGTATCCATGTGAATGGACTTAATGTAAGGTTACCTTGATTGATTAACGGGCACTTTATCATCCTTTAGGGACCCTTTTGGTTTCTCTGCTTTAAAAGCAGTATGCTCAGCTGCCTCTTCATCATCACCAGTCATATTTCCATTAACACCATCTGTGGGAAGCATTACACCCTACACAAACACGTTTACATTAAATCCATAGTTAAATTCTACATGTATGGCCTTAGGCACATACATTAGAAAATGAATGGTGAGAAACTAAAATGGCTAACCTTGGCAACAACTTGCACAAGGTCACCTGATTGGATTACTAGAGTATCTATTAACCCCTCCTTTCCAACATTTGCGTCACCTTTTCCCTTCTTGGTCATCCTTGCTTTCTTCAAAATGATACCTGAACGTCATGGGAAGAAGAACAATGCTGTCAAGTAGTTCGACATTCCAATTTATTAGAACGTCAGATCAGATCTTTCTAAGCATCATTTTAATGTGTCTATCTATAATATGTAAATATTAAAATATGAGATTAGACCCCCATGTTTTTGAGTTTCCACCAGAAAACGAAACTTCTTGTACACAACTATCTGCATGGGACCCAATAATAAAACCCCAGATCCAATGGTAGAAGCACCCATATAAAATAAAGTATTGTAGTTGAATTCTAAATTCAATTCCTTTCTTTATATCATTTAGCAATCGCAAGTCAGAGAAAGTGCAGCACAAACCAACTTTATGTCGCCAATCAGATCACTCCCACATTTGATGTAAAAACCAAAATCTATCTACGCATGATCCCGCAGTCATGTTTCAGTAAACAGACTACGGCACAGGAAAAAGCTAAGAAAATAGGCAAAAGAAAACAAGCAACACAAAATATATGACACATATGATAGTAAACAGGCACACGCAGGATCATTGGAATTTCCCATTCCATTAAAACCGATATAAGCTTCCAACAAAATATCAATTCAAAGGAGTTTCCACAGCGAAAAAATTGGAAAAAAAATTAATAAGTAGAAAATTCGATGGTGTTCCTAAAACAAAAACTCACCATAATCCTTGTCAACAGAAGCAGTGTGGAAAATTCCAGAATAGACAGAACCATCCTTAACGTACACATCGACAGGAAGGCCAATGATGCACAATGTGGCAAATAACAAAGCCTCACACAGTGAAGAAGAGGAAGAAGAGTCATCTGAGAACAATTTTCTTCTGCAACCCATCTCTGTGTATTTGATAGTCTCCAGATCTGTGCCCTCTAGAAGTCTCTGTTATGCAATCATAATAAATAAATAACAGAATAACACAATGGGTGGTTATAGGAGTGAGGCATATGAGAGGTAGTTAAAAGTATGGTTATCTACAAATAGATATTAAGCAACCATTTGTATGGCAGATGATAACATGATATGAATTAGCGCATTGCCCCATTCCTCTTTCTCTTCTTGTCTCCTCTCTTCCTCTCTATCTTTCTTTTTCCCCACTGCTCTATCTTTCCATCTTATTCTCCTCCTTTCTCCGTCTTTTTCTCTCAACAGAATTATGATTCTATATCAGTTTCCTTGCAATGCGTGAAGAGATCTGAACAATAAATGAAGCATAGCACCAAACATATTACTTGTGTTTGGATTGAGGTCAGTCAAAATGGATTGGGCGAAATTGAAATGCAAACTTGATTTTAGATAAAATTAATTTTATTATAATGAGACTTGTGCTTAGATGTTTTTTCAGAATTGACTTTAAGGAAATAAAGATGTTTGGATGGTTTTTAATCATAAAAACTTTTGGATGTGTGATTATTAGAAATTATATGAATTTTATAACACTTCATGACTAATTAAACTACATAGCATATATAATTTGATCTATTTAATAAATATATATAAATTACAAATAGGAAAATTTCCAATATAAAGAAGTTAATCATGAATTTTTGATAGTACGTGACAACTTGTCTTGCATATACTTTATAATTTGATCTCATATTGAATGAAGAACACAATCTATCTCTAACGATGAATTCTTATCAACATGATCTTCATCCTTAGGCTCAATTACATTTTTATCTTCACAACTCATATTGATTGTGTTTTCTGTCACCACTCATCTAGAGCATCTACCGTATTCTTTTTATAGTTCCATCCTAAACCTATTTCATGACCAAAAAATCTTATCCCGTGCTGGCTGATAGGGCCAGGAAGAATTTAGAGTGAAAAAGAGAAGAATAGGGTGGAAGAGAACAGGAGAAACAGGAAGAGGGGGAAGGTGGGAATCTCTAGAATCAGAATCTGAAACTCAAGAGAAGGAAGAGAGCTAAGTTGTCTGAATAATACTTGTCATATCATAATTGTCTGATCGTACAATACTTAAACAACCAACACAAATAACTAACTGCATAACTGTCTAGAACTCCCTAATAATTACTAATAACTTAAAATAAGACAACACACATAAAACTGAAACATAAACCGACATTAACTACCCTTAGTCCTTACATTCTTCCTAGAATATACTAACATTGGACGCTGGACCCTATCACTTACCATTCCTTTTTGAGGTTGCCCCACTTGGTTTTTCAATTGTCTTGGGCTTTGACAGTTTTCTCATTGAATGTAGATTGTATAGCTTTCCGAGCATTTTTTGTAAAGGTAGCACCACTTTGTTTAAATCCTCATTTTTAGCATAAGTTGATAAAAATCATACTAGCCTTCCTATCTCATGTAGCCTTTGATTTGTTACTCATTACGTCATACCAAAATTATATGTGACAACCAGTGTGTATAACCAACAAAACACAAGCCAAACCATAAGCACAACTTTTTAATTCATAACTTCAAGCACCCACAAAAATTAGTTATAACTTAGTGTACAAAAATGTTACATGAAGGGACAAGTAGGTACAGTGAGCAGTAGATCCAAAACACAATTTCTGTACCCAACAAGTGGAATCTCATATACCACCAAAGCAAAAGAGAGAAGGTAAAAAAAACAAACAAGACAGACCTCAAAATGATCATGGCAACATCACAACTGATAACATGCAAAGGTATTTCAGCAAGAATAAGAATGATGCATGGATGAAATGTCATAGATGGTGACAGAATGCTTTAGCTTGTAAGAATAACTTTTTTCGCATGTGCCTATCAAAAATAAGATTAAATTTTTCCTTTTTGGGTGGGGGAGGGGGTTGGGGTATAGCATAGTCAAAATGCAGCCCCTCTCTTTGAGAAGATAACAAATCAATTTTTGTTAGCGCCACTACTGTTGGGATGTTGGGCCCAAAACCCAAGGTTAATAATCTAGGTTTCTTCCCAGCCATCACCCTAGTTTGAATTCTGATTAGTATCCCCGATTTTTAGTGATTTTATATTTATTACTTTTTCCTATTTGAGATCCCAAGGATCTCAGCTAATCACTCTGATATGGAATGATCTTTCCTCTTACTTGTATATATTTAAACAGCATTACCCTATGAATAAAATGCACAATTTCTACGTTTTCTTCAAATTTAAATACTTTTCAGCTATGCAGACAACATGCAGTAGAGCAAAAGAAAGGAAATTTAATATATTTTCATATAAGGCTTAAGGGTGTTCCAGACTTGTAGCAAGTTAAATGGTATAACCTGCTTTTGTTGATATTTACATAAATGCAAAGGCAATAAATTTGGCATTGTCATTTACACAGTAACAAGAAGCCATAATTCTTTGGTCATTCTTGTAACTGTCATGTGATCGGTTGTAAAAGGTAACTCCTTGGTGTCTTGCAATATGAAAGTTTCTTCACCAAAAGTCAGCCCAATAACAAGTTTAAAATCAATACAATAGACCTTTGCTTTTTCAAAATGTAATACCTTTCCGTTTTCCTATGACAAATTTGTAGTTTTCTTTTGTTGCCATATAACAGAACATGGGTAGTATGTAATCTACTCAAAACAAAATCTCTCACATAAGGAGATTCTTCGCACAAGAATCAAACCAAGATTTATCAAGGAATATACTGTCTCCTTTTATTTACTAAATTAACAAAATCCTTCTTAGAAGAATCAATTAATCAAACACATGACCTTTCCCCAGGGCTACTGCGGTGTCCTCCTCTCCTATTGAACTAACAAAATCAATTTCTTAGTTGCATTAATTATTAAGTTATATGATCTCTACCTGAATTATTAAGTTATATGACATAATTAAATATTAATTATTGACTTGTCCATATTGGCGTCATTCCCCCCGGGGGGGGGGGAACAACTGCTGTGGTATTCACCAATTAATCAATATATGTTCCAGTCATCTATATATTCAGTTTACAAAATCGGTTTCCTTGATCATCAAGAACAAAGCAAGAAGCGCCTTCAACATACTCTTAACTGAAAAGGGTAACAGGCAAAGAAAGGCATATATATTATAACATATTTTCATTTAAGCGTGTGCACGAGTGCGCCTTCAACCCAAGAAAACTACTATGAATTCTGAAAATATATAAATAAATCTAACAGCACAAAGAAGAATGTCAGCCTTCCTTTGGGTTCAGCATGCACATCCAATGGATACAAACATCCAAATTAAAAAACAGGGGGGAAAAGACGAGACCAGGTGAGCAGATTGAACCTGACGACGAGACAGCGAACCAGGGGAGCAGCAAAATAAGATAGAAATGCAGATCGAAGCGAGTGAGCAGCACAAGAAGAGACGAAGAAGGAAGGCTGACGGATTGCACGAAAGAAGAGCCGGAAAAGAGACTCCGGACACCGCAGCGAAAGAGGGAACGCCAGATCGGAGATACGTGATGACGTGACGTGGGGTGGTTAAGAGCGTCGGTGAGTTAATAAAAAGCAAGTTCCACCATACAATTACGGTAAGAGATATAAATGCCAACTTGTTTTATTGGGCTCACGGGGAAGATTATATGTGAATTAAAAGTGGATTACCTTCCTTCACTTTAAAAAAAAAAAAAGATGAAAGTGGATTACCTTTTTTTTTAGGAAAAATAGCAAATAAAAATCCCCTAATATGTAAAATTGCTAAATGGCTTCCTCAATATGAAAAATGGCTTCAAGAGACTTGCTCCTATATTGCAAATATAAAATAATGGTGAAATGTCTAAAATGCCCTTCTTTTTTTCTCTTTCTTCCTCTTCAGATCTCCTTCCCTTTCCCTTTTCTTTTCCTCTCTCTCTTCGTCCTCTCTTTCCTCTTGATCTTCCATTATTAACTTCACCTCTCACTCCTTTCCAAAATATATGGAACTCACAATGTCCTTCGGCACTCCTCTCTTCATTGTCATCCGATGTCACTTTCTTCTTGTCTTGACTAGCTGTTCTTTCATCGGCAATGAAACATCTTCTATCATTCTCTCTGTTGCTATGAAAGGAGAGTAGAGTCGGGGAGTTTGAGGGAGAGTTGCAGTCATTTGCATGCTTGTGATGTTTGCTTGGAATGTGTGCGATGATTACTTGGTGCTGAGACAATGCCCAACAAATTTGGATTTTTTTCTTCATTTCTATTTTGATTTTCATCTTGTATTTATAATGGAAAATAACAAGTTTGGTAAGTTGTTGAAAATAACAAGTTAACAAGTTCTGATACCCAATTCGTGACAAGTTCAGTAAGGCGAATAACAACTTTTGATAAGCAATTCATAGAAATTTAAGTTTTTGTGTTAAAAAAATGACAGAATTTCTAAATTTCTTTAGCAGATGACAAGTTCTGATAATTAATTCTATGAAGTTCAGTAAGGCAAATTAAACTTATCATTTGCCAAGGAATTGTGCACATTGTCATTTTAACACAGAATCTTAAATTCCTATGAATTGTTTATCAGAATTATCATTCGCCTTACTAAACTTGTCATTCGCCTTACTGAACTTGTCATGAATTGCTTATCAAAACTTGTCATCTGCTAAAGAAATCTGAAAATTCTATCATTTTAACACAGAAACTCAAATTTCTATGAATTGCTTATAGAAGTTGTCATTCGCCTTGCTAAGCTTGTCATTCGTCTTACTGAACTTGTTATGAACTAGATATCAAAACTTATCAACTTGTTATTTTTAAACAACTTACCAAACTTGTTATTTTAATTATGAACACAAGCTGAAAATCAAAATAGAAATGAAGAATAAAAATCCAGATTTGTTGGGTATTGTCTTAGCACCAAGCCATCATCGCACACATTCCAAGCAAGCATCATAAGCATCGCAAATGACTGCAACTCTCCCTCAAGTTCCTCGACTCTCCTCTCCTTCTGTAGCAACAGAGAGAATGATGGAAGAGGTTTCATTGCCAATGAAAGAACAACTAGGCAAGACAAGAAGAAAGTGACAGGGGATGACAACGAAGAGAAGATTATCGAAGGACATTGTGAGTTCCATATGCTTTGGGAAGGAGTGAGGGGTGAAGTTAATGATGGAAGATCAAGAGGAAAGAGAGGATAAAGAGAGAGAGGAAAAGAATAAGGAAAGAAAGGAGATCTGGAGAGGAAGAAAGAGAAAAAAGAAGAAGGGCATTTTGGATATTTCACTATCATTTTATATTTGCAATATAGGACTAGGTCTCTTGAAACCATTTTTCATATTAAAGAACCCATTTAACAATTTTACATATTGGGAGGTATTTATTTGCTATTTTTTCTTCTTTTTATTTCAACGTTATTAGCACCAACAAAAAATACTTATATGCTAGAGCATGTCTAAAAGACAAGTTTTTATCATCTTTAAAAAAATATGAACATTAGTGTTTTAGACATATCTAATCTAATAGTATAATAAGAAAGATATTACAATAGGATCATCTAGAAGCGCGACAAGTGGTGCAACCACAAGGAGATAAATGAACATATCTAATCTAATAATATGACAAGGAAGAGGTTGCAGCAAGGCCATCTAGAAGTGCAACAAGTAGCGCAACGAGGAACGAGATGGATTGACAAATTTTTAATTGTTTTTTTAAATAGAATACCCTCTTTTTCCACTTAAATAAATTATATAATATTTGTTGTTAACTTTCCATATTAGTTTCTCCATGTCTTTTTCTAAAACATTTCCATTTAGCTTGATTTTCCCGATATATATGTGTTCAAAAATTTAAAATAAATGATATAATATGTTTTAGTTATTTTTTTTACAAATAAAAGACTCAAGTACACCTTTTTCCAATTAAATAAATAATAAAATATTAGTTGTTTAATTGCCCATAGAATATGAGTCAAAATTATGGCAGGTACCTCATATTATTTTTTAAGGAAAAGACTTACGTCAATTTATATATCCATTACATCAAATTTTTTTATTTCATGTAAATTTATAATTAAATGCTAATATATCAAAGGACAAAACTTATATCTTGTTCATTAGGTCCAATCCATCGAGTTCTAAGCATGTTTCACCAGGATTCACTCAAAGCCTCAACACTTAAGACCGTTTGCCCTCAGTTCTTAGTACCTTCCTTAAATTTTCTTTTTTCCCCCCAAAGAATGAGCTTTGAATGTGGCAACCCAGAGCAATACAAACTTTTCCTGCTGGTGATTTGTTACAGTTTACTAGATCTTCTTACTCTCTCCTGTTGCAAAGACCCAGCGTGTTGTATCGGGATTCCTAAGTACTCATTCAATTTCTCTCTTATTCAATTTCTCTCTTTCTATTGCCTCAGAAACCAAAAACCTTATTTCTACGCTTTGTTTTTTTTTGGCATTTTGTACTTTTAATTTCACTTTCAGATATATAGACACACTGAAAAATCTTTCCTTTAACCCCTCAAAGTACACATTTTGGAAGTATTATGGTTCAAGCGATTCACGAAGCAAGCCCGTAGATTAAAAATTTGCAATTAGTTTTCGGGTTACTATTTAATAGTTAAATTCCAGATTTTTTGTCTAACTTTGAAAAATCATAACTAATTATAGAAAAATCGTATTAAGGTTGTTCAAAATTTTTATTTGAAGCTCTTTCAATTCTCTATAGGGAAAAAATCTATAAAACTAAACCTAACATTTGCTAATTCATACAATTTATTTGTTGAATTTTATTGTTCATTTGGTCAAAACTGTACTTTCTAATTTCTCTGCCCTAACTTTGATCAAGCGCAACTCTTAGCATACATGATCATTTTAAGTGATCTACCACTTGTTTTAAAGCTTCAGATGTGTACTTTAATTATGCTAAATTACATAGGCAAAATCGTCCATTTGTTTTCCTTCCACACTGGCAACATTTCGTGGCTCCTTTAGGGATGATTTATCTTTTTTACCTACGTTAACAATTCATAATTAATTATTTCCATGCATAATCTCATTTCATCAATCTATAACTATTCTCATACAATATTATAGTCAATTATACATCCCATCATCATTATTTATCATCACATACATTAATAGTGTAATATCCTAAATCTTATTTAAGATTTATGCAAAAAAAAATAAAAAAAATGTAAAATAATAATATTTATTATTATAATAAAATAATCATACTTTATTAAAAAATTGAAAAAACCCCACACACACCTTTTCACCGAATTCGGTGGAAAAGGAAAACATTTATTAAGAAGGAAGAATTTGGGTGGTTGGAAGTGTAGGGAATTGAAAGACGACGCGTAGCGGAAATCAACTTAAAATTTTAAAACTTTCAATCCCTTGCCCGGATCTACCGATCGCGTTTAAGTCAGGTAGTAAGAAGCATTACCTTCGGTGTTCGATTTCCTGGTGACTCGATGATTCGGCCGTTCAGGATGCTTCTGCTCGCCTCCTTTGTCGTTCGAAGTCGACAACTCCGGTCGGCTTCCTCTACCGGTATCCACACGAGTAGCCCTCAACCTCGAACGGCGTGCTAGCATCTATGTCCGTCTAGGGTTTTGAAAATCCGTCCTCTCTCCTCACTTTTGGCCGTCCCTTATCTCCTTAGTGCTTTCACTCTCACTCTCAAACCCTAGCTCCCTAATATCGAATATATAGGATGCTATAGGTATTATGAGTGATATTTTAATTTCGAAATTAATCCCAAATTAATTCCGAAATTAATACAATATCAAATATTGCATAATTAGATAAGAGAACAATTAAATAAATACGGTTTATATTAAATCCTGTTGGAAATTGTGCCATAGGGGCCAATCATTATGTTTTGAACATTGTTCATTTATGAATTTATTAATTACGTTATCATATTATTTGCATGTTTACTATGATGACTATCCTTGGATAACTCATGGTTTATCCTAAATGTCCCTGGTCGGTCATCTATGTGGGAGCAAAGATGAAATAAGACCAGTATGACTTTAAAGATATATAGAGATATAAATTAAAGTCATAGGCACATGTAAGAGTACAAGGTGTTGGACCGACCCGCTATGAGAGAGCTGCATGGGTTAAGTCATAAGCTTCTCTCATATACAAACCATGTCACTGTGCCCTTTGACCTGAGATCATCATGGATTCCTACATGAGAGACGCTTAGCTTTGACCTAGTCAAAAGTCACTTTTGACCGAGTGATCATAAAGACTATGTTCAGGCTTGTGGTTTTTCATGCGGAGGAATGTGAATGGTCAAGATGGAATTTATCCGTCACATTCGTAGAGAGACATTACTGGGCCCCTCGATGAGTGAGTCTGAGAAATGTATGGCCATACTATAATGAAAAGGTAGTTCCATTTCTATACTCAGACTACTCAGGGATCGAGAAAGTAACGGTCATGAATAGGAGGATGACGTTCTCCATGCCTCGTCCATGACCAAAATGTCGTGTGACAAAAGGGACGCGATATGGTTGTATGAAAGGTTGCATCGTTCAATGATCCTCATATGTTTTGGGTAGTCGTGATGTCTTGCTAGAGACCGCTTACGACTTGTGAGTCATTATAGTTAATGGCCCACTGCCAACTTCATATGGGCCTACAGGGTCGCACACAAAATAGCCCAACACGAGTTATGATGTCCAGATTCATTGAATCTAGGATATGTCCAGATTCAATGAATAAATAGGGTGGACGTGTATATATATATATATTCGTATATATATATTTTATATAAATATAAGAGACATTAATTGTTAGATTTAATTTATAAGGATAAATTAAATCTATGTAAATCAATGAATCTGGACATCATAACTCGTGTGCGACCCTGTAGGCCCATATGAAGTTGGCAGTGGGCCATTAACTATAATGACTCACAAGTTGTAAGCGGTCTCTAGCAAGACATCACGACTACCCAAAACATATGAGGATCAGTGAACGATGCAACCTTTCATACAACCATATCACGTCCCTTTTGTCACACGACATTTTGGTCATGGACGAGGCATGGAGAACGTCATCCTCCTATTCATGACCGTTACTTTCTCAATCCCTGAGTAGTCTGAGTATAGAAATGGAACTACCTTTCCATTATAGTATGGCCATACATTTCTCAGACTCACTCATCGAGGGGCCCAGTAATGTCTCTCTACGAATGTGAGGGACAATTCCATCTTGACCATTCACATTCCTCCGCATGAAAAACCACTAAGCCTAAACATAGTCTTTATGATCACTCGGTCAAAAGTGACTTTTGACTAGGTCAAAGCTAAGCGTTTCTCATGTAGGAATCCATGATGATCTCAGGTCAAAGGGCACAGTGACATGGTTTGTATATGAGAGAAGCTTATGACTTAACCCATGCAGCTCTCTCATAGCGGGTCGGTCCAACACCTTGTACTCTTACATGTACCTATGACTTTAATTTATATCTCTATATATCTTTAAAGTCATACTGGTCTTATTTCATCTTTGCTCCCACATAGATGACCGACCAGGGACATTTAGGATAAACCATGAGTTATCTAAGGATAGTCATCACAGTAAACATGCAAATAATATGATAACGTAATTAATAAATTCATAAATGAACAATGTTCAAAACATAATGATTGGCCCCTAGGGCACAATTTCCAACAGGAAGATGGAGAATAAAAGAGAGAATGGGAGGCAGGAGATGAGTATGGGGGAGAGAAAGAGAGAAAGAGTAGAGCTGCGGTCCTTGTGAAGGAGACGGCAATTTTTGGGGATAATTTAGGTACATTAAATTATTTCTTTTCATCAAACTTTCTTTATGAATATTTCTTTTATAATTTAAGCTTCCTAATAACAGTATTATTATAGTGACTAGAGAAAATTTTGAGACTCATATATGGGGTAAGTATTGAGTACTGATGATAGATGACGATAGAAATTTAGAGGTAAATGAGTAGTTAATTTTAATCAGTTTAGATTTACCTATTTGTTGGTTGTTCGTATTTAAGTTAATTTGTTTAGTTGAAAAATCTATTATATATGATATATATATATATCATATTTTACTGATTAAAATTAAGTTAAATAATTTATTTGGTTTGTCTGACATATTATTGAGATTTTAATCGGTTTAGTTTTATTTATTGGATAACTGGAGGTTTTAAAATAATTATTTTAACTAAAAAGTTCATTATTTGTGAAAAAAATGTGATAGTTATATCATTAAAATTTTTATTAAATTATTTATTTATAAATATTTGAGAAAGTATTGAATTTTTGATTGTTTGGTTTTAAGATTTAAACTTCAAATGGGATTTTTGGAATTTAAAATATAATAATTTCATATTTGGAAATTTTGAAAATTTCTTTTTATTAAAGTAAATAATTCAAAGAATGTAAATAAATAATTTGGCTTGTTAGAAAATTATAAGTTGGGTCTAAAATACTTAATTTTGGGTTATGAGATTTAGAATAAAAATTCAACTAAAATAAAATAGAAATTTAACTAATATATAAGCTTAATTAATTAATTAATTAGCTAATATTAATATGTGGTTATATTAATTGTGTAGATTAACTATTGGTTGAGCAAGAGATTGACTTTATGGTAATCCTTTTTATTACTTTGGCGAGAAGTAATCACTTTCCACTTGTTGTATGTGCTAATATGTTGTTTGTGAGTATTTCGCTATTTTAGAATAATGATGTGTGTTATTGGAGCTCGAGTAGATATGTATACCTTTTGAACTATGAAAATTGTCTCGTGAGATTTTTGGAATTATAATTGAGAAATTTGGAAAAAACATATGATTTATATCTTATGAATTATACTGAGAAAAGATTGAGACATTTCTCGTTATATTGTGAATGATTTGTTGTTATTTGGATTTTGAATTGAGTCTTTTTCTACCACGTGATAAGGCCGCCATTAGTACATATTGGTTGGCTTCCTTCATCCTCCATAGTGAGGGATGGACCTTTGTGGCTTCTTATTCATCCCTTATAGTGAAGGATAGGCCCATATGCCTAATTGATCCCCCATAGTGAGGGATAGACTTATGTGGCTTATGTGTTAGCTCCCATAGTGAGGATTTGGATGATTGAGATTATCTGAATATACATGTTTTATATTCCTATTGATATCCATATTTCTTGAGAATTAATAACTGTCCCACTTGACACTTCACAAGCACATATTAGGGATCCGCATTCCGTGCTCATCATCTTGATGAGCACGGAGTGCTCAGCACTCAAAACGTCCACGTTTTGAGTGCTGAGCATGAGGGACCCTTTTTTTTAATTACAAAAAAAATATGTATTAGAATTATTTTTAGTTAAAATTTATCTAATACTCTTAAATATTTTTTACACATATTCAATATTTTAAAATATTTTATCATATCCTGAAATATTTTCTCATATGTATTTAATGTTTTAAAATATTTTCTGACAATGCATTTGAAAAAATATTTAAGAATCTAGTATTTTAAAGTATTTTGTGATCTATTTGGTACCTAAAATATTTTTTCATATATGTTTATTATTTTAAAATATTTTGTGACTGGGCTTACCTAAAAACATATTTTAGGATCTAGTATTCTAAAGTCTTTTATGATTTATCTAGTATCTTGAAATATTTTTTAGTATTCTAAAATATTTTATGATACAATATCAAGAAATAAAAATTTTTTTAAAACATTAAATGCACGTGAAAAAATATTTTAAGGTACTAAATAAATCATAAAATACTTTAAGATATTGAAAACATCTAAAAAAATATTTTTGAGTACTAGATAAATGTTAACCAAAAATAATTTTAATACATACTTCTTCTGATTCTTAATATAAAAGTTAGTTTAACTAATTCAAGTATAAAATTAGCTAAATTAGTCAATTGTAATAAATAAGTGTTGTTTTCTCTAAAATACCTCTCACTAATTATGTGTATTAACTAAAATCAACAATTGATTAAATCTTTAACATGTACAATTATTATAAAGATTATATTGAAAAAAAATAAATATATATATAAGAGATAAAGTAGATTAGAATATTATATTTAAGACTAAATTAAATATCAAGATAATTTTTTATATTAATAATTTGAGATGGTATAAATTTTTTGTAACAAAAAAATAAAGTAAAAAAAATAAAAATGCTCAGCACTCAAAACGCACAGCGTTTTGAGTGCTGAGCACTCCGTGCTCATCAGGCTGATGAGCACGGAATGCGAACGCCACATATTAGTATGTATGATGAGTTGGAAAGTTGGTTACTAAGGTTTTTATCTCAGCTCGTGGTTTCTGCTATCCTTAGGTGATAGTTCAGATAGTGGTCCATCAGGAAGGCTCCGGAAGCATAGTGTGTTGTTATAGCTTGTATAGCCTTCCTTCTTTTGTTTTATGTGCTGATGTTGGAAATTGTGCCCTAGGGGCCAATCATTATGTTTTGAACATTGTTAATTTATGAGTTTATTAATTACGTTATCATATTATTTGCATGTTTACTGTGATAACTATCCTTGGATAACTCATGGTTTATCCTAAATGTCCCTGGTCGGTCATCTATGTGGGAGCAAAGATGAAATAAGACCAGTATGACTTTAAAGATATATGGAGATATAAATTAAAGTCATAGGCACATGTAAGAGTACAAGGTGTTGGACCGACCCGCTATGAGAGAGCTGCATGGGTTAAGTCATAAGCTTCTCTCATATACAAACCATGTCACTGTGCCCTTTGACCTGAGATCATCATGGATTCATACATGAGAAACGCTTAGCTTTGACCTAGTCAAAAGTCACTTTTGACCAAGTGATCATAAAGACTATGTTCAGGCTTAGTGGTTTTTCATGCGTAGGAATGTGAATGGTCAAGATGGAATTTGTCCCTCACATTCGTAGAGAGACATTACTGGGCCCCTCGATGAGTGAGTCTGAGAAATGTATGGCCATACTATAATGGAAAGGTAGTTCCATTTCTATACTCAGACTACTCAGGGATCGAGAAAGTAACGGTCATGAATAGGAGGATGACATTCTCCATGCCTCATCCATGACCAAAATGTCATGAGACAAAAGGGACGTGATATGGTTATATGAAAGGTTGCATCGTTCAATGATCCTCATATGTTTTGGGTAGTCGTGATGTCTTGCTAGAGACCGCTTACGACTTGTGGGTCATTATAGTTAATGGCCCACTGCCAACTTCATATGGGCCTACAGGGTCGCACACAAAATAGCCCGACACGAGTTATGATGTCCAGATTCATTGAATCTAAGATATGTCCAGATTCAATGAATAATATAGGGTGGACGTGTGTATATATATATATATATAAATTCGTATATATATATATAAATATAAAGGTATTAATTGTTAGATTTAATTTATAAGGATAAATTAAATATATACAAATTAATTCCGTCATCTCTTTATTAAATAAATAAGTGAATTAATCTGTGAGACGGGTAATTTAAACTATATTTATTTAATTGTTCTCTTATCTGATTAGGCAATATTTGATATTGTATTAATTTCGGAATTAATTAGAGTTAATTTCGAAATTAAATATTATTAATTAAACCTATATAGCATCCTATATATTTGATATGAGGAGCTAGGGTTTAACTAAGAGAGAGAACTAACACCTAAGAGACGGCAAAGAGAGGAGAGAGGACGGATTCCTAAAACCCTAGACGGACACAGGCGCTGGCACGCCGTTCGAGGTTGAAGGCTACTCGTGTGGATACCGGTAGAGGAAGCCGACCGGAGTTGTCGACTTCGAACGACACAGGAGGCGAGCAGAAGCATCCTGAACGGCCGAATCATCAAGTCACCAGGGAATCGAACGCCTAAAGGTAATGCTTCTTACTACCTGACTTAAACGCGATCGGTAGATCCGGAAAGGATTGAAAGTTTTAAATTTTTCCGCTGCGCGTCGTCTTTCAATTCCCTACAGCTGATTTATTATATATTGCCACATAGGACTCATCTACTTTGTTGTTATAAACTAATACTTTGGAGTACTACTATTTGATGAGAGGGCCGTTAAAAGGCTAGAAACCTCTAAAACTCTGCATGTGACACTATTTTAAAAGTATTAACTTTTAATTAATAGACTCTATAGTTTTATTTTAAAACGATTTATCAATTCGTATGTTTGATAATATGAGTTTTGTTTGGGTTAATGATTTAATGGTATTTCTGGATTTCGGATGTCCAAGACCCGAGTTAATGATTAATATTGCTTGTGATATAAGTTTATTTCTTTTAACTATGATAGTGGTTTTGAAATTTTAAGGTTTCTTCTTTTCTGTTATGGTTAATCTTTTGAATAAGTTATTTGATTTAATCCGAATGAGTTTTTGTAAGAACGGTCTTCACAAATGGCACGTTTATATCATACATTAACATACAGATTATAATGTAATGTAATATATTTTTTCAATTCTTTTCTTCTTTCTTGCTTCTACTTCATGCACTATTTGCTTAATCACTATCACCTATTATGATTGTTAAGGGAGAGTGAACTTAGAAGAATCTTAGTAGCAAACATTACTATTATGCATGTAAGATGGATGCAAGTGTATGACATACTTACTTGATCTAACTCATGCTTACTTATAACACATTCTCATACTCAATGTTTCATATTAACATGTATGGCCATGGAAAACATCAACAAAGCCAAGCATCATACTAGCATTAGCGTCTCATAATATCATCAAACAATATAATGCACATCAACACATAAACATTGATGAACCACATTCTGATAAACTAAATAATGTGATTTCCCATTGAATTTAAATGCTTTCATGTGGAATTAACTTTATATTTCCAATATTTGATAAGAAATGATGCTGTGAAAATTTGATCTCTTGTCGTTCAAAGGTCAAATTTAATACTCTAGATTAGGTAGGAGATGAGTCAACTAGAGGTCAGTCTCAAGGAGCCTTAATGTCTTCTGGAATTAAACTAGCTAGAAGTTACAAATTAAACTAACAGAGAAGGAGGTAGCTTCTCGAATTGGTTTCTGTCATGAATTGTTGTTTATGAAAACTGATTTTCAAAAGGAATGAGAAGAAGAATAAGATACAGAAAAGAGTTTGAAAGAGATATCAATGAAGTGAATTCCCTTGGATCTGTGATTTCACCTTCCTTGCAACCTAAAATCAGATTTCTATTTCTCTTAGGCAATTCATCAAACAGTAGGTCTGCAATCAACTATAATGATGTAATTAGATAATTTCCAGGATGAAGATTAACCAATTCACCTCAGATTTATCACAACAATTAAGTTCCAGACTTAAAACCAAATCAGAAACTGAATTGAAGCTACTCAGAAAAAGGAAATTATAACCTCTAAACACATCACAACTCAGAAGTAGCATGACCTAATGAAATCTAATATGAGTTATATATCTGAATTTCAAACAAAGATTTATAACGAGATCCAAATCTGAAACACAAATACAAACTCAAGAAAAACGAAATCTCCTGGACAATCAGTGCTCTGGATCCATCACAGCTCCTCAGGAATCAGTGGCTTAGCCGCTCATGTTGATGGGGGAAATCTGGCCAAATCTCCTCTGAATCTCCATGGCAAAATGCAAGAGAAGAGAAGAAGATGAAGAGATGAATCTGGAAGTTGAGAGAATCTGGAGAAGTGAAAGAAAAGAAGAGAACGAGTGAGAACGCTGGAATTCAGTATCAGATCCGTTTTTTTTTTTTAAAGCTTCTGGACGTCCAGTTCTGTTTTTAAATTCCCCCCCGCCTTCTCACCTCATTCTCCACCATTTGAAGGCTTGCAATGTTGTATTTTGACATGTGAAACTTCCTTGCCTTCAGCTGTGCGTTTTACTAAAGCCCAAGACATGTGTCGCTCTCTTGAAACTCACTGGCCATGGAGCTATGCGTTTTACTTAGAGTTTTTCCTCGCAGAATGCTACACTAGACCGCACATGATTCCAGCTCTTAACCAGATTCAAAACGCTGCGTTTTAACTCCTAATTCAAGATTTTTGGCTACGTCTTTCCAGATTTTGTCCATTCTTCATCAATACTTCCGGAATTGGAGAAAATCCCTTTCAATCCTGCAATGATACATCGAATTCTCGCAGCATCATTTCTTATCAAATACTGGAAATATAAAGTTAATTCCACATGAAAGCATTTAAATTCAAGGGGAAATCACATTATTTAGTTGATCAGAATGCGGTTCATCAAATTCCCCCACACTAGCACTTCGCACCCCCGGGCAAATATGATCAAATAGTCCTGAAATCTCACCAACAACCAGCTATAAATTGAAATAGTATCCAATTATGATTCTTCATCTCAACCCAGCACTCAAGAGAAAACGCAGCATAGTAAGGAATCAAATTGTCAATAAAAAGACTAGGAAATGATCTTAATTCAGCAAATTGCACGGGGAAAAGTGGAGGTGTTCTCTCGGCAGGTGTTTCGCTCTCCTCGCTATTCCATTACAGGGTCATTTCACTCTTTCTCTTAGCCTAGGCCCTACCATAAGCTTGACGAAACTCTAATATCTCCACCACTAAGTAGCATGACCTAATGAAATCTAATATGAGTTATATATCTGAATTTCAAACAAAGATTTATAACGAGATCCAAATCTGAAACACAAATACAAACTCAAGGAAACGAAATCTCCTTGACAAATCAGTCTCTGGATGGATCATCACAGCTCCTCAGGAATCAGTGGCTTAGCCGCTCATGTTGATGGGGGAAATCTGGCCAAATCTCCTCTGAATCTCCATGGCAAAATGCAAGAGAAGAGAAGAAGATGAAAGAAGATGAATCTGGAAGTTGAGAGAATCTGGAGAAGTGAAGAAAGAAGAGAACGAGTGAGAACGCTGGAATTCAGTATCAGATCCGTTTTTTTTTTTTTGAAGCTTCTGGACGTCCAGTTCTGTTTTTTAAATTCCCCCCGCCTTCTCACCTCATTCTCCACCATTTGAAGGCTTGTAATGTTGTATTTTGACATGTGAAACTTCCTTGCCTTCAGCTGTGCGTTTTACTAAAGCCCAAGACATGTGTCGCTCTCTTGAAACTCACTGGCCATGGAGCTATGCGTTTTACTTAGAGTTTTTCCTCGCAGAATGCTACACTAGACCGCACATGATTCCAGCTCTTAACCAGATTCAAAACGCTGCGTTTTAACTCCTAATTCAAGATTTTTGGCTACGTCTTTCCAGATTTTGTCCATTCTTCATCAATACTTCCGGAATTGGAGAAAATCCCTTTCAATCCTGCAATGATACATCGAATTCTCGCAGCATCATTTCTTATCAAATACTGGAAATATAAAGTTAATTCCACATGAAAGCATTTAAATTCAAGGGGAAATCACATTATTTAGTTGATCAGAATGCGGTTCATCAAATTCCCCCACACTAGCACTTCGCACCCCCGGGCAAATATGATCAAATAGTCCCTGAAATCTCACCAACAACCAGCTATAAATTGAAATAGTATCCAATTATGATTCTTCATCTCAACCCAAGCACTCAAGAGAAAACGCAGCACAGTAAGGAATCAAATTGTCAATAAA
This sequence comes from Neltuma alba, assembly GCF_004799145.2. NCBI lineage: Eukaryota > Viridiplantae > Streptophyta > Magnoliopsida > Fabales > Fabaceae > Neltuma > Neltuma alba. The sequence goes on along the minus strand of NW_021636452.1, from coordinate 12,348 downwards.
AGACTAGGAAATGATCTTAATTCAGCAAATTGCACGGGGAAAAGTGGAGGTGTTCTCTCGGCAGGTGTTTCGCTCTCCTCACTATTCCATTACAGGGTCATTTCACTCTTCTCTCTTAGCCTAGGCCCTACCATAAGCTTGACGAAACTCTAATATCTCCACCACTAAGTAGCATGACCTAATGAAATCTAATATGAGTTATATATCTGAATTTCAAACAAAGATTTATAACGAGATCCAAATCTGAAACACAAATACAAACTCAAGGAAAAACGAAATCTCCTTGACAAATCAGTGCTCTGGATCCATCACAGCTCCTCAGGAATCAGTGGCTTAGCCGCTCATGTTGATGGGGGAAATCTGGCCAAATCTCCTCTGAATCTCCGTGGCAAAATGCAAGAGAAGAGAAGAAGATGAATCAGATGAATCTGGAAGTTGAGAGAATCTGGAGAAGTGAAGAAAAGAAGAGAACGAGTGAGAACGCTGGAATTCAGTATCAGATCCGTTTTTTTTTTGAAGCTTCTGGACGTCCAGTTCTGTTTTTAAATTCCCCCCCCGCCTTCTCACCTCATTCTCCACCATTTGAAGGCTTGCAATGTTGTATTTTGACATGTGAAACTTCCTTGCCTTCAGCTGTGCGTTTTACTAAAGCCCAAGACATGTGTCGCTCTCTTGAAACTCACTAGCCATGGAGCTATGCGTTTTACTTAGAGTTTTCCTCGCAGAATGCTACACTAGACCGCACATGATTCCAGCTCTTAACCAGATTCAAAACGCTGCGTTTTAACTCCTAATTCAAGATTTTTGGCTACGTCTTTCCAGATTTTGTCCATTCTTCATCAATACTTCCGGAATTGGAGAAAATCCCTTTCAATCCTGCAATGATACATCGAATTCTCGCAGCATCATTTCTTATCAAATACTGGAAATATAAAGTTAATTCCACATGAAAGCATTTAAATTCAACGGGAAATCACATTATTTAGTTGATCAGAATGCGGTTCATCAAATTCCCCCACACTAGCACTTCGCACCCCCGGGCAAATATGATCAAATAGTTCCTGAAATCTCACCAACAACCAGCTATAAATTGAAATAGTATCCAATTATGATTCTTCATCTCAACCCAATACTCAAGAGAAAAAGCGGCATAGTAAGGAATCAAATTGTCAATAAAAAGACTAGGAAATGATCTTAATTCAGCAAATTGCACGGGGAAAAGTGGAGGTGTTCTCTCGGCAGGTGTTTCGCTCTCCTCACTATTCCATTACAGGGTCATTTCACTCTTCTCTCTTAGCCTAGGCCCTACCATAAGCTTGACGAAACTCTAATATCTCCACCACTAAGTAGCATGACCTAATGAAATCTAATATGAGTTATATATCTGAATTTCAAACAAAGATTTATAACGAGATCCAAATCTGAAACACAAATACAAACTCAAGAAAAACGAAATCTCCTTGACAAATCAGTGCTCTGGATCCATCACAGCTCCTCAGGAATCAGTGGCTTAGCCGCTCATGTTGATGGGGGGGAAATCTGGCCAAATCTCCTCTGAATCTCCATGGCAAAATGCAAGAGAAGAGAAGAAGATGAATCTGGAAGTTGAGAGAATCTGGAGAAGTGAAGGAAAGAAGAGAGAACGAGTGAGAACGCTGGAATTCAGTATCAGATCCGTTATTTTTTTTTGAAGCTTCTGGACGTCCAGTTCTGTTTTAAATTCCCCCCCCCCTTCGCCTTCTCACCTCATTCTCCACCATTTGAAGGCTTGTAATGTTGTATTTTGACATGTGAAACTTCCTTGCCTTCAGCTGTGCGTTTTACTAAAGCCCAAGACATGTGTCGCTCTCTTGAACCTCACTAGCCATGGAGCTATGCGTTTTACTTAGAGTTTTCCTCGCAGAATGCTACACTGGACCGCACATGATTCCAGCTCTTAACCAGACTCAAAACGCTGCGTTTTAACTCCTAATTCAAGATTTTTGGCTACGTCTTTCCAGATTTTGTCCATTCTTCATCAATACTTCCGGAATTGGAGAAAATCCCTTTCAATCCTGCAATGATGCATCGAATTCTCGCAGCATCATTTCTTATCAAATACTGGAAATATAAAGTTAATTCCACATGAAAGCATTTAAATTCAACGGGAAATCACATTATTTCGTTGATCAGAATGCGGTTCATCAAATTCCCCCACGCTAGCACTTCGCACCCCCGGGCAAATATGATCAAATAGTTCCTGAAATCTCACCAACAACCAGCTATAAATTGAAATAGTATCCAATTATGATTCTTCATCTCAACCCAATACTCAAGAGAAAACGCAGCACAGTAAGGAATCAAATTGTCAATAAAAAGACTAGGAAAATGATCTTAATCAGCAAATTGCAGGGGGAAAAGTGGAGGTGTTCTCTCGGCAGGTGTTTCGCTCTCCTCACTATTCCATTACAGGGTCATTTCACTCTTCTCTCTTAGCCTAGGCCCTACCATAAGCTTGACGAAACTCTAATATCTCCACCACTAAGTAGCATGACCTAATGAAATCTAATATGAGTTATATATCTGAATTTCAAACAAAGATTTATAACGAGATCCAAATCTGAAACACAAATACAAACTCAAGAAAAACGAAATCTCCTTGACAAATCAGTGCTCTGGATCCATCACAGCTCCTCAGGAATCAGTGGCTTAGCCGCTCATGTTGATGGGGGAAATCTGGCCAAATCTCCTCTGAATCTCCATGGCAAAATGCAAGAGAAGAGAAGAAGATGAAGAAGATGAATCTGGAAGTTGAGAGAATCTGGAGAAGTGAAGGAAAGAAGAGAACGAGTGAGAACGCTGGAATTCAGTATCAGATCCGTTATTTTTTTTTTGAAGCTTCTGGACGTCCAGTTCTGTTTTTAAATTCCCCCCCCCCTCGCCTTCTCACCTCATTCTCCACCATTTGAAGGCTTGTAATGTTGTATTTTGACATGTGAAACTTCCTTGCCTTCAGCTGTGCGTTTTACTAAAGCCCAAGACATGTGTCGCTCTCTTGAAACTCACTAGCCATGGAGCTATGCGTTTTACTTAGAGTTTTTCCTCGCAGAATGCTACACTGGACCGCGCATGATTCCAGCTCTTAACCAGACTCAAAACGCTGCGTTTTAACTCCTAATTCAAGATTTTTGGCTACGTCTTTCCAGATTTTGTCCATTCTTCATCAATACTTCCGGAATTGGAGAAAATCCCTTTCAATCCTGCAATGATGCATCGAATTCTCGCAGCATCATTTCTTATCAAATACTGGAAATATAAAGTTAATTCCACATGAAAGCATTTAAATTCAACGGGAAATCACATTATTTCGTTGATCAGAATGCGGTTCATCAAATTCCCCCACGCTAGCACTTCGCACCCCGGGCAAATATGATCAAATAGTTCCTGAAATCTCACCAACAACCAGCTATAAATTGAAATAGTATCCAATTATGATTCTTCATCTCAACCCAATACTCAAGAGAAAACGCAGCACAGTAAGGAATCAAATTGTCAATAAAAAGACTAGGAAAATGATCTTAATTCAGCAAATTGCAGGGGGAAAAGTGGAGGTGTTCTCTCGGCAGGTGTTTCGCTCTCCTCACTATTCCATTACAGGGTCATTTCACTCTTCTCTCTTAGCCTAGGCCCTACCATAAGCTTGACGAAACTCTAATATCTCCACCACTAAGTAGCATGACCTAATGAAATCTAATATGAGTTATATATCTGAATTTCAAACAAAGATTTATAACGAGATCCAAATCTGAAACACAAATACAAACTCAAGAAAAACGAAATCTCCTTGACAAATCAGTGCTCTGGATCCATCACAGCTCCTCAGGAATCAGTGGCTTAGCCGCTCATGTTGATGGGGGAAATCTGGCCAAATCTCCTCTGAATCTCCATGGCAAAATGCAAGAGAAGAGAAGAAGAAGAAGATGAATCTGGAAGTTGGAAGTTGAGAGAATCTGGAGAAGTGAAGGAAAGAAGAGAACGAGTGAGAACGCTGGAATTCAGTATCAGATCCGTTATTTTTTTTTTGAAGCTTCTGGACGTCCAGTTCTGTTTTTAAATCCCCCCCCTCGCCTTCTCACCTCATTCTCCACCATTTGAAGGCTTGTAATGTTGTATTTTGACATGTGAAACTTCCTTGCCTTCAGCTGTGCGTTTTACTAAAGCCCAAGACATGTGTCGCTCTCTTGAAACTCACTAGCCATGGAGCTATGCGTTTTACTTAGAGTTTTTCCTCGCAGAATGCTACACTGGACCGCACATGATTCCAGCTCTTAACCAGACTCAAAACGCTGCGTTTTAACTCCTAATTCAAGATTTTTGGCTACGTCTTTCCAGATTTTGTCCATTCTTCATCAATACTTCCGGAATTGGAGAAAATCCCTTTCAATCCTGCAATGATGCATCGAATTCTCGCAGCATCATTTCTTATCAAATACTGGAAATATAAAGTTAATTCCACATGAAAGCATTTAAATTCAACGGGAAATCACATTATTTCGTTGATCAGAATGCGGTTCATCAAATTCCCCCACGCTAGCACTTCGCACCCCCGGGCAAATATGATCAAATAGTTCCTGAAATCTCACCAACAACCAGCTATAAATTGAAATAGTATCCAATTATGATTCTTCATCTCAACCCAATACTCAAGAGAAAACGCAGCACAGTAAGGAATCAAATTGTCAATAAAAAAAAGACTAGGAAATGATCTTAATTCAGCAAATTGCAGGGGGAAAAGTGGAGGTGTTCTCTCGGCAGGTGTTTCGCTCTCCTCACTATTCCATTACAGGGTCATTTCACTCTTCTCTCTTAGCCTAGGCCCTACCATAAGCTTGACGAAACTCTAATATCTCCACCACTAAGTAGCATGACCTAATGAAATCTAATATGAGTTATATATCTGAATTTCAAACAAAGATTTATAACGAGATCCAAATCTGAAACACAAATACAAACTCAAGAAAAACGAAATCTCCTTGACAAATCAGTGCTCTGGATCCATCACAGCTCCTCAGGAATCAGTGGCTTAGCCGCTCATGTTGATGGGGGAAATCTGGCCAAATCTCCTCTGAATCTCCATGGCAAAATGCAAGAGAAGAGAAGAGATGAAGAAGATGAATCTGGAAGTTGAGAGAATCTGGAGAAGTGAAGGAAAGAAGAGAACGAGTGAGAACGCTGGAATTCAGTATCAGATCCGTATTTTTTTTTTGAAGCTTCTGGACGTCCAGTTCTGTTTTAAATCCCCCCCTCGCCTTCTCACCTCATTCTCCACCATTTGAAGGCTTGTAATGTTGTATTTTGACATGTGAAACTTCCTTGCCTTCAGCTGTGCGTTTTACTAAAGCCCAAGACATGTGTCGCTCTCTTGAAACTCACTAGCCATGGAGCTATGCGTTTTACTTAGAGTTTTTCCTCGCAGAATGCTACACTGGACCGCACATGATTCCAGCTCTTAACCAGACTCAAAACGCTGCGTTTTAACTCCTAATTCAAGATTTTTGGCTACGTCTTTCCAGATTTTGTCCATTCTTCATCAATACTTCCGGAATTGGAGAAAATCCCTTTCAATCCTGCAATGATGCATCGAATTCTCGCAGCATCATTTCTTATCAAATACTGGAAATATAAAGTTAATTCCACATGAAAGCATTTAAATTCAACGGGAAATCACATTATTTCGTTGATCAGAATGCGGTTCATCAAATTCCCCACGCTAGCACTTCGCACCCCCGGGCAAATATGATCAAATAGTTCCTGAAATCTCACCAACAACCAGCTATAAATTGAAATAGTATCCAATTATGATTCTTCATCTCAACCCAATACTCAAGAGAAAACGCAGCACAGTAAGGAATCAAATTGTCAATAAAAAAAAGACTAGGAAAATGATCTTAATTCAGCAAATTGCAGGGGGAAAAGTGGAGGTGTTCTCTCGGCAGGTGTTTCGCTCTCCTCACTATTCCATTACAGGGTCATTTCACTCTTCTCTCTTAGCCTAGGCCCTACCATAAGCTTGACGAAACTCTAATATCTCCACCACTAAGTAGCATGACCTAATGAAATCTAATATGAGTTATATATCTGAATTTCAAACAAAGATTTATAACGAGATCCAAATCTGAAACACAAATACAAACTCAAGAAAAACGAAATCTCCTTGACAAATCAGTGCTCTGGATCCATCACAGCTCCTCAGGAATCAGTGGCTTAGCCGCTCATGTTGATGGGGGAAATCTGGCCAAATCTCCTCTGAATCTCCATGGCAAAATGCAAGAGAAGAGAAGAAGATGAAGAAGATGAATCTGGAAGTTGAGAGAATCTGGAGAAGTGAAGGAAGAAGAGAACGAGTGAGAACGCTGGAATTCAGTATCAGATCCGTTATTTTTTTTTTGAAGCTTCTGGACGTCCAGTTCTGTTTTTAAATTCCCCCCCCCCGCCTTCTCACCTCATTCTCCACCATTTGAAGGCTTGTAATGTTGTATTTTGACATGTGAAACTTCCTTGCCTTCAGCTGTGCGTTTTACTAAAGCCCAAGACATGTGTCGCTCTCTTGAAACTCACTAGCCATGGAGCTATGCGTTTTACTTAGAGTTTTTCCTCGCAGAATGCTACACTGGACCGCACATGATTCCAGCTCTTAACCAGACTCAAAACGCTGCGTTTTAACTCCTAATTCAAGATTTTTGGCTACGTCTTTCCAGATTTTGTCCATTCTTCATCAATACTTCCGGAATTGGAGAAAATCCCTTTCAATCCTGCAATGATGCATCGAATTCTCGCAGCATCATTTCTTATCAAATACTGGAAATATAAAGTTAATTCCACATGAAAGCATTTAAATTCAACGGGAAATCACATTATTTCGTTGATCAGAATGCGGTTCATCAAATTCCCCCACGCTAGCACTTCGCACCCCCGGGCAAATATGATCAAATAGTTCCTGAAATCTCACCAACAACCAGCTATAAATTGAAATAGTATCCAATTATGATTCTTCATCTCAACCCAATACTCAAGAGAAAACGCAGCACAGTAAGGAATCAAATTGTCAATAAAAAAAGACTAGGAAAATGATCTTAATTCAGCAAATTGCAGGGGGAAAAGTGGAGGTGTTCTCTCGGCAGGTGTTTCGCTCTCCTCACTATTCCATTACAGGGTCATTTCACTCTTCTCTCTTAGCCTAGGCCCTACCATAAGCTTGACGAAACTCTAATATCTCCACCACTAAGTAGCATGACCTAATGAAATCTAATATGAGTTATATATCTGAATTTCAAACAAAGATTTATAACGAGATCCAAATCTGAAACACAAATACAAACTCAAGAAAAACGAAATCTCCTTGACAAATCAGTGCTCTGGATCCATCACAGCTCCTCAGGAATCAGTGGCTTAGCCGCTCATGTTGATGGGGGAAATCTGGCCAAATCTCCTCTGAATCTCCATGGCAAAATGCAAGAGAAGAGAAGAAGATGAAGAAGATGAATCTGGAAGTTGAGAGAATCTGGAGAAGTGAAGGAAAGAAGAGAACGAGTGAGAACGCTGGAATTCAGTATCAGATCCGTTATTTTTTTTTGAAGCTTCTGGACGTCCAGTTCTGTTTTTAAATTCCCCCCCCTCGCCTTCTCACCTCATTCTCCACCATTTGAAGGCTTGTAATGTTGTATTTTGACATGTGAAACTTCCTTGCCTTCAGCTGTGCGTTTTACTAAAGCCCAAGACATGTGTCGCTCTCTTGAAACTCACTAGCCATGGAGCTATGCGTTTTACTTAGAGTTTTTCCTCGCAGAATGCTACACTGGACCGCACATGATTCCAGCTCTTAACCAGACTCAAAACGCTGCGTTTTAACTCCTAATTCAAGATTTTTGGCTACGTCTTTCCAGATTTTGTCCATTCTTCATCAATACTTCCGGAATTGGAGAAAATCCCTTTCAATCCTGCAATGATGCATCGAATTCTCGCAGCATCATTTCTTATCAAATACTGGAAATATAAAGTTAATTCCACATGAAAGCATTTAAATTCAACGGGAAATCACATTATTTCGTTGATCAGAATGCGGTTCATCAAATTCCCCCACGCTAGCACTTCGCACCCCCGGGCAAATATGATCAAATAGTTCCTGAAATCTCACCAACAACCAGCTATAAATTGAAATAGTATCCAATTATGATTCTTCATCTCAACCCAATACTCAAGAGAAAACGCAGCACAGTAAGGAATCAAATTGTCAATAAAAAAAAGACTAGGAAAATGATCTTAATTCAGCAAATTGCAGGGGGAAAAGTGGAGGTGTTCTCTCGGCAGGTGTTTCGCTCTCCTCACTATTCCATTACAGGGTCATTTCACTCTTCTCTCTTAGCCTAGGCCCTACCATAAGCTTGACGAAACTCTAATATCTCCACCACTAAGTAGCATGACCTAATGAAATCTAATATGAGTTATATATCTGAATTTCAAACAAAGATTTATAACGAGATCCAAATCTGAAACACAAATACAAACTCAAGAAAAACGAAATCTCCTTGACAAATCAGTGCTCTGGATCCATCACAGCTCCTCAGGAATCAGTGGCTTAGCCGCTCATGTTGATGGGGGAAATCTGGCCAAATCTCCTCTGAATCTCCATGGCAAAATGCAAGAGAAGAGAAGAAGATGAAGAAGATGAATCTGGAAGTTGAGAGAATCTGGAGAAGTGAAGGAAAGAAGAGAACGAGTGAGAACGCTGGAATTCAGTATCAGATCCGTTATTTTTTTTTTGAAGCTTCTGGACGTCCAGTTCTGTTTTTAAATTCCCCCCCCTCGCCTTCTCACCTCATTCTCCACCATTTGAAGGCTTGTAATGTTGTATTTTGACATGTGAAACTTCCTTGCCTTCAGCTGTGCGTTTACTAAAGCCCAAGACATGTGTCGCTCTCTTGAAACTCACTAGCCATGGAGCTATGCGTTTTACTTAGAGTTTTTCCTCGCAGAATGCTACACTGGACCGCACATGATTCCAGCTCTTAACCAGACTCAAAACGCTGCGTTTTAACTCCTAATTCAAGATTTTTGGCTACGTCTTTCCAGATTTTGTCCATTCTTCATCAATACTTCCGGATTGGAGAAAATCCCTTTCAATCCTGCAATGATGCATCGAATTCTCGCAGCATCATTTCTTATCAAATACTGGAAATATAAAGTTAATTCCACATGAAAGCATTTAAATTCAACGGGAAATCACATTATTTCGTTGATCAGAATGCGGTTCATCAAATTCCCCCACGCTAGCACTTCGCACCCCCGGGCAAATATGATCAAATAGTTCCTGAAATCTCACCAACAACCAGCTATAAATTGAAATAGTATCCAATTATGATTCTTCATCTCAACCCAATACTCAAGAGAAAACGCAGCACAGTAAGGAATCAAATTGTCAATAAAAAAAAGACTAGGAAATGATCTTAATTCAGCAAATTGCAGGGGGAAAAGTGGAGGTGTTCTCTCGGCAGGTGTTTCGCTCTCCTCACTATTCCATTACAGGGTCATTTCACTCTTCTCTCTTAGCCTAGGCCCTACCATAAGCTTGACGAAACTCTAATATCTCCACCACTAAGTAGCATGACCTAATGAAATCTAATATGAGTTATATATCTGAATTTCAAACAAAGATTTATAACGAGATCCAAATCTGAAACACAAATACAAACTCAAGAAAAACGAAATCTCCTTGACAAATCAGTGCTCTGGATCCATCACAGCTCCTCAGGAATCAGTGGCTTAGCCGCTCATGTTGATGGGGGAAATCTGGCCAAATCTCCTCTGAATCTCCATGGCAAAATGCAAGAGAAGAGAAGAGAAGAAGAAGATGAATCTGGAAGTTGAGAGAATCTGGAGAAGTGAAGGAAAGAAGAGAACGAGTGAGAACGCTGGAATTCAGTATCAGATCCGTTATTTTTTTTTGAAGCTTCTGGACGTCCAGTTCTGTTTTTAAATTCCCCCCCCCTCGCCTTCTCACCTCATTCTCCACCATTTGAAGGCTTGTAATTGTATTTTGACATGTGAAACTTCCTTGCCTTCAGCTGTGCGTTTTACTAAAGCCCAAGACATGTGTCGCTCTCTTGAAACTCACTAGCCATGGAGCTATGCGTTTTACTTAGAGTTTTCCTCGCAGAATGCTACACTGGACCGCACATGATTCCAGCTCTTAACCAGACTCAAAACGCTGCGTTTTAACTCCTAATTCAAGATTTTTGGCTACGTCTTTCCAGATTTTGTCCATTCTTCATCAATACTTCCGGAATTGGAGAAAATCCCTTTCAATCCTGCAATGATGCATCGAATTCTCGCAGCATCATTTCTTATCAAATACTGGAAATATAAAGTTAATTCCACATGAAAGCATTTAAATTCAACGGGAAATCACATTATTTCGTTGATCAGAATGCGGTTCATCAAATTCCCCCACGCTAGCACTTCGCACCCCCGGGCAAATATGATCAAATAGTTCCTGAAATCTCACCAAAACCAGCTATAAATTGAAATAGTATCCAATTATGATTCTTCATCTCAACCCAATACTCAAGAGAAAACGCAGCACAGTAAGGAATCAAATTGTCAATAAAAAAAAGACTAGGAAAATGATCTTAATTCAGCAAATTGCACAGGGGAAAAGTGGAGGTGTTCTCTCGGCAGGTGTTTCGCTCTCCTCACTATTCCATTACAGGGTCATTTCACTCTTCTCTCTTAGCCTAGGCCCTACCATAAGCTTGACGAAACTCTAATATCTCCACCACTAAGTAGCATGACCTAATGAAATCTAATATGAGTTATATATCTGAATTTCAAACAAAGATTTATAACGAGATCCAAATCTGAAACACAAATACAAACTCAAGAAAAACGAAATCTCCTTGACAAATCAGTGCTCTGGATCCATCACAGCTCCTCAGGAATCAGTGGCTTAGCCGCTCATGTTGATGGGGGAAATCTGGCCAAATCTCCTCTGAATCTCCATGGCAAAATGCAAGAGAAGAGAAGAAGATGAAGAAGATGAATCTGGAAGTTGAGAGAATCTGGAGAAGTGAAGGAAAGAAGAGAACGAGTGAGAACGCTGGAATTCAGTATCAGATCCGTTTTTTTTTTTGAAGCTTCTGGACGTCCAGTTCTGTTTTTAAATTCCCCCCCCTTCGCCTTCTCACCTCATTCTCCACCATTTGAAGGCTTGTAATGTTGTATTTTGACATGTGAAACTTCCTTGCCTTCAGCTGTGCGTTTTACTAAAGCCCAAGACATGTGTCGCTCTCTTGAAACTCACTAGCCATGGAGCTATGCGTTTTACTTAGAGTTTTTCCTCGCAGAATGCTACACTGGACCGCACATGATTCCAGCTCTTAACCAGACTCAAAACGCTGCGTTTTAACTCCTAATTCAAGATTTTTGGCTACGTCTTTCCAGATTTTGTCCATTCTTCATCAATACTTCCGGAATTGGAGAAAATCCCTTTCAATCCTGCAATGATGCATCGAATTCTCGCAGCATCATTTCTTATCAAATACTGGAAATATAAGTTAATTCCACATGAAAGCATTTAAATTCAACGGGAAATCACATTATTTCGTTGATCAGAATGCGGTTCATCAAATTCCCCCACGCTAGCACTTCGCACCCCCGGGCAAATATGATCAAATAGTTCCTGAAATCTCACCAACAACCAGCTATAAATTGAAATAGTATCCAATTATGATTCTTCATCTCAACCCAATACTCAAGAGAAAAACGCAGCACAGTAAGGAATCAAATTGTCAATAAAAAAAGACTAGGAAAATGATCTTAATTCAGCAAATTGCAGGGGGAAAAGTGGAGGTGTTCTCTCGGCAGGTGTTTCGCTCTCCTCACTATTCCATTACAGGGTCATTTCACTCTTCTCTCTTAGCCTAGGCCCTACCATAAGCTTGACGAAACTCTAATATCTCCACCACTAAGTAGCATGACCTAATGAAATCTAATATGAGTTATATATCTGAATTTCAAACAAAGATTTATAACGAGATCCAAATCTGAACACAAATACAAACTCAAGAAAAACGAAATCTCCTTGACAAATCAGTGCTCTGGATCCATCACAGCTCCTCAGGAATCAGTGGCTTAGCCGCTCATGTTGATGGGGGAAATCTGGCCAATCTCCTCTGAATCTCCATGGCAAAATGCAAAGAGAAGAGAAGAAGATGAAGAAGATGAATCTGGAAGTTGAGAGAATCTGGAGAAGTGAAGGAAAGAAGAGAACGAGTGAGAACGCTGGAATTCAGTATCAGATCCGTTTTTTTTTTT